>NC_088930.1:28322500-28340000 GCF_038396675.1 Hydra vulgaris | reverse complement strand
ACACTTGCCCAAACCCTTGTAAGTGTATGTGGGTATATATATATATATATATATATATATATATATATATATATATATATATATATATATATATATATATATATATATATATATATATATATATACATATATACATTCTAATAAATAAGACAATTTTTTAATTTTTGTTAAAATCATTTATTTTATAAATACGTGTTTTGACTATATCATAGCCATCATCAGTTAAAATATATTAAAATGGTTAAATCAAATTCGTAAAATTAAGTTGAATTAATAGAGACCTTAAGGAACTAGATTGAAATTGTCATTTTTACATGTTTTATTTGTTTATTGATAGTGGGTTCTTCCCACTCTATGTACATGCTTTCTTTGAGTTTTAATATAAATTTGCTGGAGACCGAATCCAATATTAGAAAATTAGCATGATTAAAACTATTAAAACAGCCTTCATTTGAGTGAATATGTTTATAAATGTGTGAAATTTTATTTCTTTTTTGGTGCTTGATTATTCGTGTCTTTAAATGGCGAGTAGTTTCGCCAATATAACAGGGTTATATTGGCGAAACTACTTGCCATTTACTATTTATTTATATTTACTATTTAGTTATACCATTTACTATTTATACCAATTATTATTTATAATGCTGTTTCATCAATAGCATTATAAATAGTAAAATCTTAAAATTAGTAAAAGTGATATAAAAATTTTATACCATTTTATAAAAAGCTGGTTTTTCTCCGTTATATGATTTGAGCCATTTATCTTCAAAAATTTTTTTGAAGATAAATGGCTCAAATCATAACAGAGAAAAACCAGCTTTTTATATTAATGAGAAATATGGGAAAAAAACTACAAATTAACTATCAATTAACAACAACAACAACTATCAAACAACAACAACAAGATATAAGACTTTTTTGATTGTGCGTCTAAATTTATGAATAAAATAAAATCAAGCTTATCAATTAACTTTTTTGTGTTAATTGGTATAGAATGAGTTATAAACATCCTGTAAAAAAAAATTACTTTTTTACTAAAAAATGTACTCTAAAAACTACTCTAAAAACTCTACTATTTCACTTCCTCTATTAAATTATATATCAAACATAGCGGTAGCACTTTTATTTTATTTTTACTTTAAGTATTTTCTTACATATATGTAAAAAAAATGAGTGAGTCTAAATTTATGAAAACCACTGTATATATATATATATATATATATATATATATATATATATATATATATATATATATATATATATATATATATATATATATATATATATGTATATATATATATATATATATATATATATATATATATATATATATATATATATATATATATATATATATATATATATATATATATACACACATAAATACATATTTTTTCCAAAAAAATATGTATTTATGTGTGTGTATATATATATATATATATATATATATATATATATATATATATATATATATATATATATATATATATATATAGATATGTATATAAATATATTTCCAGTTTCTCTTCAGCACAAAATGAGTAAATATTCTAATAAATAAGACAATTTTTTTAATTTTATTAATAGTGGGTTTTTCCCACTTTATGTACATTAATTGATTTTGTCAAAAATCTTTATATAAATATGACTTACCTGGAATTAGTTAATCATTATTTAATAAATAAACAAAAGTTAAGTTAGTTTTGCAAAGTTAGTTTTAAAAAGACGCGAAAAATAGGCAAAAGACATATCACTCAATGTAAAAGATGGCATATTATTGCTCACATCAAAGAAGGTACCAAAACTAATAGAGAAATCGCCAGGTTAATTGGAGTTTCTGAGAAATGCGTTCGGACAACAAAGCAAAACTTTCTTCACACTGGTGGTGCCAGCGAGAAAACGAGGCCAGGTAGACCCTTTTCAACCACCAGAAAGGACGATAGTGCCCTTTTTAGAGCTGTCAGAGCTAATCCAAGAATTAGTTATAAAGAATTGACCACAGAATTCAATACAACACAAAATATATCCATTTAACAGAGCACAGTCCGCCGAATACTTATCAAATACAAGATTGGAGTCTACTCTGCTTTGAAGAAACCGCTCCTGTGTCCATATGATAAACAAAGGAGACTAAAATGGTGTCGTGAAAGAAGGTATTTGGACAATAGAACAATGAAAAACCATTATGTGGAGTGATGAGAGTAACTTTAAGCTTACCAATCGCAAATCTAACATAACAGTTAAAAGAATGGGTAACGAAAAGTATTACGCCAGGTACATTTGACCGACTGTACAAAGTGGAGGACGCTCGATAGGAATCTGGTCATGCTTCAATTACAAAGGTGTTGGTATGTGGCAAACATACACCAGAAGAATCAACTCCAGAATATACGTAGAAGTAATGGAAAACAACCATAATTCATCAATTGACCTGCTTATGCTCAATAATAAACTATGGAAACTTCAACAAGATGGCGCTACTGCACATACTGCATACTATACAAAGGAGTGGTTCAATGATAATAATATCAAGACGATACCGTGGCCTCCATACTCACCTGATTTGAACCCGATTGAAAACATTTGGGCTTGGATTGACAGTAAATTGGCAAAGGTTCAAATTTCCACACTTGGCCAGCTGAAGGACGTCCTTAAGGAGACCTGGTATAGGGTCACAGAAGCGATGTGCAAAAATCTTGTTAAGTCTATGCCTAGAAGAGTCCTTAGTTGTAGTAAAGGAAAAGGCGGATACACAAAATATTGATTGGTTCATAAATTATGCCTCCTATCGTGCTTCTAAATTTATGAATAATTTTTTTTGTCTTACCTAATTATTACTTATTATTTGTATTTTTTTTTGTAAATTTTGTATTCTGTATGTATTTATCTAATAAATAAAAAAAAACTAAACCGAAATCTTTTTTCGTTATTGTTTTATCGTTAAAAAACTAAAAATTTCTATTCTCAAATATGAGTGCGTTTAAATTTATGAAAACCACTGTATGTACAGTGGTGGCCAAAAGTCTTGGAACAAAACATTTAACGACCAAAAAAATTTATTTTTGATCTAAAGTATAAATTTTGAAAGATTGATGCTTTTGTTTTTACATAGCAATATGTTTATAGTTACATAATTGTATATTACGCAATTTATTATCGTTTTTTATTACTCATAAGCAATTTATCAGCTATATTATGCCAGAACTTTCACCTAAAAAAAGAGGAATTATTGCTGCATTATATGAACAAGGTTTAGTTCAAAGAGAAATATCTGAAAAGCTTGGTTGTTCATTATCAACTGTAAGTAGAACTTTAAAAAAGCATAAAGAAGAGCCCCAATTAAATTTTACTTCAAAGATGAGATCAGGCAGGCCCAGAGCAACCATCTCAAGAACTGACAAATTTATTGGCCGGATCAGCCATGCAAATCCACGGCTATCTGCACACGAGATTTCAAAAGAATTTTTTATTGAGAAAAAAGTAAGTGACCGAACAGTTAGAAGAAGGCTTTTGGTTGATTTCAAAATGAAGGCATGCATGCCAGCAAAAAACCTTTTTTATCATTAAAAAACATAAAAGATCGAAAAACATTTTGTCAGCGCTATAAAAATTGGACAGGAGAAAATTGGTCTAAAGTTCTTTTTTCTGATGAAACATGTATTAAACAATTTAATGTTACAAACAACTTTGTAAGAAGACCAAAAAACTGTAGATATATGCCAAAATATACAGTTAGCAGTGTCAAGGCTCCTATGTCTTGTATGGTTTGGGGTGCTATTTCTGCCAAAGGACGTGGGCCATTATGGATAATGCCCAAGAATACCACAATAAACAGCAAAGTCTATTTGGATGTTATGAAGGAGAAGTTGCTACCTTTCATGCAGATCTTGAACTGCACTTATTTCCAACAGGATGGTGCACCATGCCACACAGCCAAAATTGTAAAGAAGTGGTTTGCTGATGAAGGAATTCAAACCCTTGAAAATTGGCCTGGGTCATCACCAGATCTTAATGTTATTGAAAATTGTTGGCATATTATGAAAGTAAAAGTTGCTGCCAAAAAGCCTAGATCCTATAATGATTTAGTTAAAGCAATCAAATCAGTGTGTATCCATGAAATTACACCAGACTATTGTACAAAACTTGTTAACAGCATGCTAAAACGTATCCAAATGGTAATTGACAATAACTATGCTTCCATTAAATATTGAACTTTTATCATGTATGTGCATGTACCTATCATCTTTAAAATTGTTATAAACACTTATTTTATTGACAAAAATAAAAAAAATTACTAATAAATTATTTTTCACACAAATATATTGATTTCATAAGATAAAATATGATGTTCCAGGACTTTTGGCCACCACTGTATATATATATATATATATATATATATATATATATTATATATATATATATATATATATATATATATATATATATATATATATACATATGTAGATGTATATTCTTATATATTATTGCAAAACGGAACTTTAAGCATTGAATTGAATCTCAAATATATTCACCTAAATATTTGTGAATCAAATCTCAAATCTTATAAAAGTTAGTTTTTTTACTATTTATAAAAACATATTGAGCTAACTGTGAAAAAACAAAGAAAAAATTTTTTTATATTTTTTAGTATTCTTGTGAGCTATATTTGACCTAAAAAGATGTTTTTTAAACATCTTTTAAATGTTCAAAAATGTCTTTCGGGACCAAATGCTGCTGGGCAGAGGTGTGAAATTGAGCTAGAATTTGGTACACAGTGGTTTTGAACATTTTACTTATGATTTATTACAAAATATGATTTAAAAACTGCTGCCATTATATGTAGAAAACTAGGAGTTAGAAGTTATAAAAGTAACAACATTCTAATAATTTTAAAAAGTGTAATTTTAATAATCAAAAAGTATATAAAGGTAATGTGGGAAAGTTTATAATGAAATTACCTTGATAAATAAATAGTTTATAATGAAATTACCTTTAAAATTCAAATTGAATCAACTTATTTTTATTATAAAATATTTATAAGAGATTTTTTGAGGACTTTCTAATAGGAGAGATCTCAGGGTTATTGAGATAATAAATGATGTTCTTTATTAAATGTTTATTGAATAATAAACATAAATTTTTGTTAAAGAAGTTGTAGTTTTTTTGATTAGTTTATGATATATATGTTGTGGGAATTTATAATGAATATTTTACTTGGCATAAAGTTGCAGCTAACTTTTATTGTATTCTGATTTGACATTATTTAAATAAATAAAATTTTTTGAAAATCTAGCCTTAGGCAAGCCCGGAGCAAGGGAGTTGAAAAGGGATCGAGAAGGGGTTGAGTTTCAAGGTTCAGTTGGTAATTAGAATTTTATAAATTAAAGAAATTTCTTAAAACTTATATTTTTACTTATATGAAAATTAAAACAAAAATTAAAACATAGAAGGAATGTCTTTGCAAAAGGTGCCATCAGAAAAGGTCCCATCACTGTTTAGCTACCTATGAATAACTAGCTGATTTTGAACAAGATCTGCTGTCACCAAAAAAATATGATGAGACTGAGTCATCAATAAAATATTTTGGTCAATTAAAAAAAGTCATTATTGAATACCATTCATTATCATATAGATTATAACACCAAAAAAAAAAAACTTTTTAACGATTATTACTGATTAGCCATTTAAATTTGATCAGTATGGTCAATTGGTGCTATTATTTAATTTAACAAATTTAACTAAATAACTTAAAGATTATATTTAGTAAATTAAAAGATAACTATACACATGTAACTTTTATATGCCAACATTTAGAAAGAAAAATAAGTGAATAAATCCCTCCAAATATAAATAAATAGAAAAGAGAAGGATGAAATCAAGCTAAAGAATTTTACAAAATCTGCATAATTTAGCTAATAAGTAACACATATAAGCAACATTAATATAACAAATATTAACTAGAAATGCAAAGAAATTTTAGTTTATTTCATTAAACTTTTGGCATAATTACTTTTAGTTTCTGTTTTTTTTTTTTTTTTTAAGTTTAAGTTTTGTTTAAACATAAAATTTTTTTATTTATAATATAACACATATTACAATGTTGAAACAATGTCTAAACATTGTAATATGACTTTTTATTTATAATATAACACATATTAGTATGTTGAAACAATGTTTCAAAAAACAAAATAGTATTTTAAATTAAAAGACGTATATAGAGTTTTTTTCTATCTATTGTTTATAGAAAAATTCAACTCACTTTAAATTTACTAAAAATGTCTCCATCTTGTCATTGTTATTCAGCAAAAAAAGTTGCTATTAAGCAAAAAAATTGTTATTAAGCAAAAAAGTTGTCAAAAAAGTGCAAATTTAATGCTTTTTGGTTGCAAACCTACGCAACGAACCTTGAGAAAGCCACTGCGCAATGAAACAGTTGAGTGCAGTAGTACTAGGGATGTGGTGGGAATCGAACTTGGAACTTCTGGCTACTAAGCAAGAAAACTACCACTATACCACTATCACAGTTTTTTCTATATATCTCATAATTTTTTGTATCCCATAATTGTTTCATAATTATCCAATAAATGTTTCTTTTCTCCACAAAAGAAAAGTGTTGTTCTTAGATGTTGTTTTTTGCCTAAAAAACCTTTTTCCTAAAAAATAATTTATACTAAACTTATAATTTTTTTTGTATAAAAACTTTTTTTTTTTTTTTTTAATTAATAAGAAAGTAAAAAACCATTATCAGGGGTACTGTGAACTTACCATTATCAGGGGTACTGTGAACCATTATCAGGGGTACTGTGAAGCAGTTTCACTTTGACTTAATGTTGAATATTTTTACCATTTTAGTTTAAAAAAGTTTTGAATATTTTAAAGCAACTAAAACTTTTGTTTTGCAAGAAATAAAACTTTAATTTATTTTATATATAATATACTTATGAATTATTTTATATATTATAGATAATAAATCAAGTAACTTAAAATTAGTAATATGTAAATTTAGCTTGGATTCTGAGTTTTGATTCACATTTCTGATTAAAGATTTAATATCCAATTTGGTTTTCTTCGTGGAAAAATGCCATCACACTAGTGATTCAGTTGTATGATGGCATCATCAAACAGCCCTTATTTAATTTTGTTAAATCATTTGACCTACCTAACACTATGCAAAATCATGAAATCAACATCCAATCATGGCCAATCTACATACTAGACAAAAACCTTCTAAAGAGTATTGCAAACAAAAAAACTATATCCTAGATTACATATTTATTAAAAATTTCCTTTCTACAACGAGTGGCAAATGATAATAAAATGAATCTTATTACAGCCAAATGTTACTTAAATTTAAATATGAAAGTTTTTTATTTTAGACAAGGCACAAGCCAGACCATAAAAAGGCAAAATTCTCAAATTCATACAAATTCTCATACACATAACTCATACAAATAACTTCCCTTTTTTTTTTCAACATCTTTGCTTCCAACAAGGCTGCAAGCAACCACTATTAGAGTTGGAAGTTACTGTACTGTTGTACTGGAAGAGAAAGATAAAGATTGTAGAGTAAGATAACAATTGACAAATGACTTAAAAGATTGCAAATTATATGAATCAGGAAAGCAAGATGAAGCGAATTCTAAAGAACTGATGCTTGAGGAAAAAAAACTAGAGGAATAAGAGTTTTTGGAGCATTTAGGAACAGTCACAGAAAAAGGATGAGACTAATTGAATGACAAGTAACACGAGAATGAATTTTAGTATATTAATAATTTTAGTAGATGGCACAAGAGATGCTAGCTCTTCAGAACAGTGCCCATTATAGTATTTGTAGAAAAGAAAAATAGAAGCAACATTACGACGATGTGATAATGGTTGGAGGTTGGCCTTACTTAGCATCAATTTTAACACACGCCTTAAATTTGACAAACAAACCGCCTTTTAAGAAAAGCTGGTATTGATTCATATGATACAACCTAAGATGTTAATCTTTCAATTGATGAACATCTTGATGTTGTATGTCTTAGCACACTGAAATCTTAAACAAACCAGACTATCCAATCACATTTAGTTCACACAAGAACAAACATTAACACTAACCCTTTAAATTCATCTAATCCACAAATTTGAAAATCTTTTTAACACATGTGTTAAAGCAATTCAACCTGTGGAGATCAATTATGATTATTGTTGCCGATACAATAAGTTTGAATACTGGCAAGAAGACAGGTGCTGTTGTTTGACTGCACCAAATGTTTAAGAGAAAGAATACCACAAACCCAAGTACATTAGTTGCCAACACCATATGCTGGATCACATTGTTTGCGTTGCCATGGACAATGATTTGATTTACCATCTCACTTGTGCCTTTTGTCACCACACTGAGATGAAAGAGATACCCTTCATAAAGTTTCAACAGATCCTTTGGCATCTGTTGAAACTTTATGTAGGGTATCTCATCAGCAATGCACACTAGAACTCTTGAGCTATTCTAGCCCTTCTTGCATTCATTCTGATGCCTGTAACCCAAAACAGGCTGTGTAAAAAATTTGTTAATTTATTTCCTACTTGTAGGCCAACTATTGGTTTAGCACTTGATTGTTCCACGCTGAAAATTTTGATGAACTATCTGCAGTGCTTAACGACTGTCCAAAAGGTCTTAGATGCTTGCAAAACTACTGGAAAACATACGAACCTCCAATCAACATTCCCAAAATAACCAGTGCTGTGAGCCCGCAATCAAAGTTTTGCAAGACCTGTATGACTCTTACCGCAACAAGGATAACCTCCCACTAAGATTCATCCTTTCCAATGACATTATTGTAAATAATTGACTTCCTTGTGTGTTTAATGACCCTATAAAATGTTGCATGTATATGACTCTAAAGTTTGAGTTCAATTTTGTAACTGCTTAAAGGGACCTCAAAAATTAGACAAAAAAGCTAATAAATAAAAATTTTTAAATCATTTCGTACATGACATTTTTTTATCAAATCACCTTGAAAGTAAGATTTTAATGAAAGTTCATTAAATTATGATACAGGGAAAACTTGTTTCTATGTATCATAACTTGATGAGCTTTCATTAAAGAAATGAGAAAGGAGGCGTTAAAAACCAACTTTTTTTTTCAATTATTTAACTTTTACAGTTTAACTAAAACAAAAGTTACAAATAAAAACTTCATATTTGAAATAGATTATTATTATTTTTCTTAAAACATTTTAAAAATCTTTTATTTGTTTTATTACAGTTTAGTTTTGGTTCAAAATGTTATCCATTTGATAAGTAATGATAATTTGATAAATTTAAAAAAAGTATAGAAAGATTGAATATTTGATTTGTTGAAAGCCATAGTAAACATAAAACCCCTTATAAAAAAATGTCATTAGGAAATAAAAAATAACTATCATAAGCTAGAAGTTTATTCTGCTTTATTAAAAACACGTTGGCGTTTTTTTTTTTTCTTTAATTAGTTTCTAGTCTAGAAACAAATTTAAGGCGTATTAAACGATAGCCAACCTTACTAAGTGTAATAATTATTTTACTTTAAATTATAATTATTTTAGCCACATGTGTCTTTATTTTTTTCCAAATGAGGCTGTATAAAATTTTCTTATCTGATATTTATTAGCTAAGTAACACTTTAGTTGTGAGCAATGTAGCAGTTCCCATTAACAAAAAAAGATCCATAAAATCATCGTGATTACAGGGAAAACATTTTTAGAAACAAGAAAAAATTATGCTAAATAGTATCAATTTTTTCTTAAGTATTTGTTATAAATATTATATTTTTGTATTAACTTTTATAAATATCATTGAGGAGGTAATTTGAGCTTAAATACTTGAGTAACCAAATCTGGTGTATCATTTGCAATCTGACCTGGATAAAAATTTTCAGTCATATCACGCCATTTTGGATTGAAATTAAAAGTAATAAAAAAATCTGTTTTTGTTTTGTTACTTTCTAATAGTTGTTACAAGTTTCATTTATTTATAACTACAATTTCATACTACTTTACAGTTTAAAAACAGTGCTTAAGCAAAGCAAAAAAAACTATCAACAATTTTTTTTTAAAGAACTTGACTTTGATAAATATTCGTCTACTACTCATAAACTTGTTCAACATTTCTAATAGATGTTCTTTCTATGATTAATCTAAAAAAATAGCTGATAATGGAAAAACTTCGAAAAAGCAACACTATGACACTAAAAAGTCATTTATTTCATAATCTTTAAAGTCTAATGTTGACTCTTCCCTCTTCTTAAGGAGGATAGGGGGTTGGGAGAAGGGCGACAACCCCCTTCTCACACTACCTGTGAATTTGGCCCTGGGTCTTGCCAATCAATGATTAGGCAATACTTTAATCAAAACAGTACTTATGATTAACTTAAATAATTTAAATTATTTAAAAGTACTTTATTTATTTATTTTTTTAATCAAATATGATAAAAAGTTTAAACTTAAAACACTTTATTTTCTTGAATTCATTTTTAATTTAAAAAAAATTATTAAACAAACTTTTTTTTCTAACAAAAAATCAATTAGTTCACAATTGTGGTTAAATGCTTTTATTTATGATCAAATACCTTCTGAATAAAACGTCACATAAATGACATCAAAAGATAATTTAAATATTCCAAAAGACATATATATATATATATAAATATATATATATATATATATATATATATATATATATATATATATATATATATATATATATATATATATATATATATATATATATATATATATATATATATACTTATTATTAAATATCTTTATACCTAATATATATAATATTATATATATTTATTATTATATATATTTATTATTATATATATAATAAGATATTTTAATAAATAAAAATATAATAAGTATAACTTGTATAGAAAAAAATATATAAAAATAATAAATAACAATAATTTGAAGGAATAATTCTTTAAATAAATCTGAACAATTAGAAAATATCTTGCTAACCTTTGCATTCTTGGATTCCACAATCTTTGACTATATCTTGTGTTCCATAACTATTTACTCCAGGACACTTACTGATATCTTTAGATACACAAAATCGCACAATAGCTTTAGTACATTGTTTTCTCCAATCCAGTACACAATCAGACCAATCAGACCATTCACTCCACCCAGATTTAACTGTAATTCAAAATCAAATTAGATTCATTTTTTTACATGGGCTTTATTAACTAAACTAGTTAATGAATTACATAGATATTTTATTTATACTTTGTTATTATTGAATTATGTTTGTATTGTATTATGGTACTTTTTTTTGTTATAATGAGTGTAGCTATTATTAGATTTTACTAGTTTTTCAAATAAATAGTATGAAAAAATATACTTGGATAACATACAACTTGAAGTTTTTAACTCCAATGATGTTTGCAAGCTTAGGTTTTACAAGTTCTGATGAAGTATTTGATACTAAAACTACTGAATCTTACACATCAGGATAAGGCTTGTGAAGCTGTGACTTTTTTTTACAGCTTAGCTTAGCTAATGGTTTTTCCTTCTGAATATTTTCCGTCAAGCTCTCCAATAATTTCACGTAACTATAGAAGATGTATTTTAAATGTGTTCATCTAGTCACAATGTCTATTACTGCTTCAGTAAAAAATACATTTGAGTATATTAGAATGTCTTTAAAATAAAGTCATATGCAAATATGCTAATTTATTTTTAAAAAACATATGTAAATTTTAATACTTTAAAATGCTTTAGTAATTTTGTGAAATTCCATAACAATTGGAGCATGAAAGGTTTTTACAACCTTGTAAATATGTTTAATACTTATATGATAAAAAAGTCCTTCATAGTATTCGTTCATAGTTCATAGTATTGTAGTCATAGTATTGATACTTCTATGATAAAAAAGTCCTTCATAGTATTCGTTCATAGTTCATAGTATTTTATTTCATAGTAAAAAGTCCTTCATAGTATTCGTTCATAGTTCATAGTATTTTATTTCATAGTATTGGCAAAGCTGATGTTTGTGTTGCGATGTTGACAATTAGTTACCATACTGCTGTTCAAACTACTCAGCTTCATCAACTTTACTAAGAGTATCTTAAATACACTAGCTTTATATGATGTTGATACTGTCTTCATAGCGCTTCTTACCAAGTTTTTCAGAAAGCTGTGTTTTAATGTTGAGATGTCTTGATTAATTTTGATGAAAAGTTTTCCACTCAAATTTTCTTTTAAATTAGGCTGCTTATTTTCAGCCAAAACTCTAATTTGGTCACAAACATTCTCATGACTTACCTTGCTGAACTACCTAGCCATATCATATTTTGATACTTATATCTTTAAAAAAATTGTCAACAACATGTTTTAGTTCACCGTGTTATGTAAACATGTTCTGGTTCGCCGTTATTAACAACTGTTTTTTTATTAAAACAAAAAAGTTAAGTTAAGATTACTTATGGCATTAAAAGCAAAAACACTTCTTAACTGAGGCATTTGTAAAACATCAAAAACACTTCTTAACTGCCACATTTATAACAGCCACATTTGTGAAACATCAAAAACACTTCCTGCCACATTTGTAAAACAATTTTATTATCATTAAAACAATTCGAAAAACTAGTTATGAATGATCAAAAATAAAGTTTTTATTGTATTTATAATATTTAAAAATAAGGCACACTTTTAGCAAATTTGAATGTTTTGCATTGATTTGTAAGATTTGAAAGCAGGTAATTACAGTAGTTTTTTTTTTAAATTATTAATAAAATTTCTAAACCAAATTAATAATAACATATAAACATTTTTTTAAAGTATATACCAAAAATGATAGTGCTATTTCCTGTTATGTTACATAGTTCATGTAGTTACATAATTGATGCTACATAATTCATGTTGCAGTTCTAAATATTTTAATTTTAAGTAAAATGTTTTAATTATAAAACAATATTGAATTGTTACTAATTGTGATAAAAACATTTTTGAAAATTGAGAGCTGCAAGACTTTGCTGCTCCAACAAAAAGTAGCAGCTTTGCGGATCCATGGCTCTGGCTTGGCTCAACAAACCTGATCAGGATCTCATGATTCTTATCCTTTGATTCCAAAAAAAAGATTTAGATTTCCAATTTAGCTCAATCGAAAAATATAATATGATATTTATATATACTATATTATGTTTTAAGACCTTATCCTGTATGCTTTTTACATAACGAATTTGCAGTTGACATACAGATATATGTATGTCAACTACCTTCATTTTCACTACCTTCCAGACTAGCTGGAGTTCAGAGACTTTCAGCAGTTGCATAGTTCCAATGAAAGTGCATGCTAAAATTGTTTCCAGGACTAAAGAAAAAGGCCTTTTTGTAGCAGAATCTTGCAATAGATTTTTCACTACCTTTCAGACTAGCTGGAGTTGAAAAAAAGTTATTTTCAAAAAAAAAATTTCATTAATGATTTTTCCATATGCACGAAAAACAGTCATCTATCTAAAAGCATAAATTTTTATTTATTTTTCACCTTATTTTTAGTTTTTTATTTTGAAAAATAAGTGTCAAAATTGTGTTAAGATTTGCTTAGATGCGTCAACAGTCAAACTATACATACAGTTGTTATGACATCAATGATACAAATTATGTTAGTTATTAGAAGTTTCAGAGTTCCAGCAAGTCTGGAAGGTAGTGAAAAATCTATCGCAAGATTCCAGTACAACAGTCTGCAAATTCTACAATAAAAACAACATACATGTATATGTTATATATACATGTATGTATGTATAACATATACATATATATATATATATACATATATGTATGTATATATATAGGAGTATATATATACATACATATATGTATATATATATATACTCCTCGGCGCTTACGGAGACATGTTTTTTTTGTTCGCGTTTTGCTTTGTTTTTTTCCTATTCCTATACTATTTTTATCATAAATATAATTATTTTTTAATTTTTATAATATTTTTATTTATACATATTTAAATTTAATTTTTTATTATAAAAACATGTATATATTTATTTTTGTTATTTTTATTTATTTATTATATATTATATTCCTTTTTTATTTTCATCTATTTACAAAAATGATTATTTACAGTAATAAAACCATATTTAAACCTTGCTGTAACCCTAACCCTAAGTCTGACCTTGATGCTGACCCAAACCAAACTCTCAGCCGATGTAGCAGCACTTACCGGCGAGTCAGGCTATTTGATAGTCGATGTATATACTTTTTGTTCTCTATAAAAGTTGCTTACAAGGAAATTTTTTTGAAAAAAAAACCGATGCTTATGGGTGAAAAAAAATTAACGGGTACACTAAAATGTTCCTGATCAGGCTAACGTCCTCGTAAGTGTTTGTTTTTTTGTAAAATCTGTCCTTGTAAGTAATACTATAGGTGTATATATATATATACACATGCGTATATATATATATATATATATAAATATGTATATATTTATATTTATGTTATGTATGCTGTTGGGCTATATATATATATATATATATATATATATATATATATATATATATATATATATATATATATATATATATATATATATATATATAATATATATATATATATATAATATATATATATATATATAATATATATATATATATATATATATATATATTAGGGTGGACTGAAAATAAAAAATTTTAACAAATCAAAAAGTGCCTCTTTCTAATACTTGGCTTTTGATCTGTAAAACACGTTTATGAACAAAAAAAGTCAGTGGTTACCAGTTTTAGCTGACCCACTTGGGTTTAAGTCTCAAAATATAAAATTTTTGACATTTTATGGGTTAAAAATGCAAAAATAAGTCATAAATAAATTATAAAATAAGCTACAAGCATCAAATACCAAATGATGCAGAATAAAATTTAGAACATTGTCAAAGCTGCATGTTACAATAATATGCAGCTTTGAAACTGTTCTTAAACTGGCTTTAGAAACACTCTTACATATTCATTCAATCCTTCCCCATACAAAATCATCTTCTTCACCTTGAAAGTCTTTTATGAAGCCTTTTAAATGCAAAATTTTATTAACATCTTTCCTTCAGACCTTGAGCAAAATAACTGTATTTGAATCAGGAAATTTATTGATTTTTTGAATCACATTAAATAGGTTTTTGGGACAATCAGTTGAAGATTTTTTAATCTTAATATTAAACCAACTAAATAGCAAAAAGCTTTAGATTTTTAATTGGTTTAGAAATAGATACTGCAAATCTTGAAAATTTTAAAAAGGTAAAATCATCATCTATGTTCCCTGTGATTACACCCCAACAAATGCATAAGCATAGTATTGGTCAGTCTATAGACATTAATGACCTTATTGTCTGTTATGACAAATTTTGGATTTGGAGTTGGCCTTAACTTGGCAGCACCCCATTTGGAAACATTGCCATTCAGCTGTGAGCCAATGGCTAGAGAAAATTTATCTTTTCCTTTAGTAGCTCCATCAATTTCCAATTAAACTTGCTTTAAAGGTAACTTTTAGATGCAAGATACCTTAAAGGTAACATTTAAATACAAAATGCAAACATCCCACTGTAATTGAACTCCTAGAAAAACTTATAAATATTTGATAGAACCACTTGAATGACCAATATTAACATTGGTTACATCTGCCTATACTAAGTTCAGTTTTGTTTGAAGCTCTGTTCCTAATAGTTTTTGAATATTCCATGAGCTACATCTATTCCACTTTTCGGTGTTATGTGATCAAAGTAAAAGTC
The DNA here is from genome assembly GCF_038396675.1 of Hydra vulgaris. NCBI lineage: Eukaryota > Metazoa > Cnidaria > Hydrozoa > Anthoathecata > Hydridae > Hydra > Hydra vulgaris. The sequence goes on along the minus strand of NC_088930.1, from coordinate 28,324,247 downwards.
ACCTGAAAATAGAAATTTCTAATAACATAGATACAGAATGTTTTTTTAAATATAGGTACTTTAGTTTTCATAATTTATAGATGCTTGATTGGAACATCAAATAATTGATTTGATTTATATATAAATCCTGCTGCATCTGTTTCATATTTTTTTCCTCTATTCTTTTTGTCATAACTCACATGTTTATAAAATTTTCAATGTTACTGCTGAGTTTTGTTTTAATTGTAATGACATTTTAAATAAACATAATTTACCCATAAATTGAATAGTTCTACACTAACATCACTATAAACACTGTTTTTAAAGTAAAGAAATCTTTCAATCACTTGCTTTAAAGTGGGAAGTTTTCCAAAAAGAAATTATTTTAACAGTTTAAAGCATTCATCCAAAATATATTTATTTGATTTATTTTCTATTTTTCTTGTTGACATCTTGATGACATTTACTTAATAATGTATTTGAAAAACAACTAAATAGATAAGAAAAGTTTTTTTTTCAAAAGTTTTTTTAAGCTTTCTGTAAATAGCTTTTTAAGTTTAGATGTTACAAGAAAATGTCATAGGATAAAAATTCCTACAATTAAATTTTGCATCTAGTGTAAACTATATACACAATAAACAAATATTTTATAAAGAATTTAAAGATTTGTAGTTTTTTTTAGTTCCTAGTTTTTTTTAGTTTTTAGTTTTTTTTAGTTTTTAGTTAAATATAAAATCTCTTTAGCTTTTTAGTTTTTTACATAACATTTTAGTATTTTAAGTAACCTCAAGCAGGTTGGCTAAAACTGATAACTACATGGTTATTTTGTCAGAAATCTCCATGTTGCATCAAAAGCCAAGTAATTTGAGGGAACACTTTTTATTTTTAGGTTTTAGCCTACCCTAATATATATGAATACCTATATATATAGATATATATATATATATATATATATATATATATATATATATATATATATATATATATATATATATATATATATATATATATATATATATATATATATATATATATATATATATACACACTCAAACCTCTTTTTATGCGGTCCTTTTTTATGCAATACTTTATTTGCGCATTTTGTTTTATGCAATTTTTTTTGTGCGATCTCATATAATTTAATTTTTGAACGCGCAATAATTTCTCGATTTAATCTCAACGATTAAAATGTATAATATGTATGTAACATGCAACCACAAATTGCGTTACAACGTCAACTTTTAAATATTTTTTATATAAGAGTTGAATTGAATTTTTGTGTAGCAATGCAAAGAGTTTTTTTATGCGGTCCGTGTCTAACTGCATAAATAAAATGTTTTTAATATTGTTTTGAAAACTATTTTTTATAGGTACTCCTGAAGTTTTATGTGATTTTTTTTATGCATTTTCTTTTATGCGGTCCCTATCTACCGCACAAAAAGAGGTTTGAGTGTATATATATATATATATATATATATATATATATATATATATATATATATATATATATATATATATATATATTATATATATATCGCCACCTCAAAGCAAGAACACACCATCTAGGTTTTTTGTCAATTTTCATGTTAGAACATAAAACGCTCAGTTCAATTAAAATATAATTGAACTGTTTTATGCTCTAACATGAAAGTTGATAAACATGAAAATAATTAAATAACCATCTAGGTTTTTTGCTTAGTGAAGAAAATTTTTCTCCAAAAACAAAAAACCTAGATGGTGCATTCTTGCTTTGAGGTGACGATATATA
>NC_088930.1:28232500-28320000 GCF_038396675.1 Hydra vulgaris | reverse complement strand
TATATATATATATATATATATATACATACATTTATATATATATATATATATATACGTTTATATATATATATATACGTTTATATATATATATATATACGTTTATATATATATATACGTTTATATATATATATATATACATTTATATATATATATATATTCGTTTATATATATATATACACACGTTTATATATATATATACGTTTATATTTATATATATATATATATATATATATATATATATATATATATATATATATATATATATATAATCAAATAAAAGCTGCAAAATAGTATTAAATGAATTACTTCCATCTGGCGATTTAGCAAACGATCTTTGGCTATAATGCATGATACTTTTTAAGTCATAACCTGTATTCATTGTGTTTGAATCTGCCTCAGAAGTTTTATCAAAATTATCCAACATGGCTAAAAGTATATAATAACTCTGTTGCTAATATAAGCAAAACATTATGGCTCATTTCTCTTATATAAGTTACTTATATATAATACTATTGCAGTATTTACTACATATTAAAAAAAAAACAGTAAAATTTGCTTATCTTCTTGTTTTTAACTCCCTCGATAAAATTTATCTTTTTCTGTTACTAACATATTGACAGAAAGTAGGCTACTACATACATACTCAACTAGTAATGGAAAGCTTAATGCACTATTTTACAAAACTCAGAATTAGGTAAGCCTTATATTTTCCCTGTGCATATGTGAATGAAATAAAAACTTTGGAACAAAAGTTATGCATTATGAAGGAGTTTAAAATACTACAACTTTAAATGCCTTCATTATCTTTTCAATTTAAACAAAATCAATTTTCAAAAATTCTACAAAAAAAAAATAATTTTAACTTCTTGAGATTATTATTGCTTATCATTACAATATATGTGTACATTAGATATGTACAAAAAAACATATATGTATATTAGATATCTACAAAAAAAGCAAAAATACTTCCAAAAAAAAAAAAAAAATTTTAATAAAAGCTTAAAAATACCCCAAAAAATACCCAAGTAAATGAGGCTTTAAGCATAAGGTTTATCTCAATATTTTAAATTATTTTTCTTTAATGTGCTTAAGATAGTAAAATTTTTTTAGATTGTTGTGTATCCCAGATTTTTTATAACTGTTGTTTGAATTGATAAAGAATGTAAACTTTTGCAAAATTTTTGCAAAGTTTTTTTTGCAAAATTTTGCAAATTTTTGCAAAAAAAAAAAACAACACAAAAAATACCCATTTAATAAAAGAAAGCAAAATAATTTTAAATTCGCACTTATAAATTGTTCAATTTCTCAAAAAGAAAGATTTCATCTTACTTTTATCTTTTAAGAAAAACATTTTTTATAAATTGATTGAATGATACAAACCTTTTAAAATTATTTTTGTAATTTTTTGCAATTTACATCTTTTTTAGATAAATACTAAAATTCAAATTATCTTATTATTTTGGAATAAAAGAATGCATAATAATTCTGCACTCATATGACTTATATATAACTAGCTGAGACCCATAAAAATACGTGTCTTTGTAAGTCTATTCCAAACCAAACTTTTTCCTATAACTATATATCCTAGCTTTCCGAAATCATAAAATACGAGCCTTTACCAAAATCATCTCTATACATATCTATTCCACACCGATTATTTATATACCTATTCCTTATTTACTTGAATATATTTTAATAAAATAATTTATCCTGAAAAAAACTTTAAGAGCAAAAAACTTAACTGCCCACCTTTTCCGCATACATAGGGCTTATTAGAGACTTATAATTAGGTTTTTTTTTCTGCTAAATGCATTTCATTAATAGCTCAGTGGTTAAGTGCGCTGTCATCAGTGTTGTTTTGGGGGTTTAAGACCTCCCCTTAGCATAATAAATTTTGAAATTTTTTCAATCTTGCTTATATATTTATAGCAAAAAAAACAATAATATAGCAAAAAAAATTTCTAAAAATTAAAATAAAATTTTGAAGTTTTCTCATTTAATAGATATATTATAGCGATTATTCCATATAATGCCTGCAAACTCAACATATGCCGAAGACGTTTATACTTGCAGACATGTGTACGTAACGCTATATAAATGGAACTAAGACCAGTAAAACAGTCATAAAGAAAAAGTTTATTCTTATGATTATGATTAAAAACTAAAGAAATTTATTAGCCTCAGCTATTAAACACTAATCATGAAAAAATTTGGCGCTTTGATGCCAGTTTGACGTCTTTTGAATAAAACTGGTACAGATATATCATTTCGTGGATAAAAGTTTGTATTTACTACAATAGTAATATATAAATAGTTTTTGTCTTAATTAGAGTATATTTCATAAAAATATATTCCATATGCCTTCAATAGGAGTTTTCCTGAAAAATTTAAATAAAATCTTATTTCTAGTTTGTTTTTCTGGTTTTTTTGTCACTAAGTGACATCACTACGAACAAAATTGTGGTTTCAGCGATTTACGCAAAAGCTGCGTCTAGCAATTTTAATGGTCTAAGAAGCAGATGAAATTATCAAGAGAGAGACAAATCAAAAATTGAAATTTCAACTTTTCCACTTGGATGAGACAATATGTTTCGTGTTTTTTCAATCTTGTCAATTTTTTTAAATATAATAACATATATACAAAAAACCAAAACAAAACAGCTTGAGCAAAAAAGACTTGTAATTATTAGAAAAGTTTATTTATATTACATACTATCCTAAATAAAACGTTATATAAGTGGTTTATTTACATTTTATAAACAATATATAAAAATAAATAACATATTTTTTTGTATATATTGTTTAAATAGGGATGGTTAAGCGCAACAAAGAATAAAAAAAAATTAGTTTATATTTAAAAATGATTTATATGTTTCTTTGCAAACACCAATATACTATACTTAAAATTAAGTGCACTGCACTGCAATTACTTTTAATTTTTTTTGGCTTTTGTTAAGAGCTTTTAAATTTAGCGCCTAATTATCTAAATTCAACATATTCGTTGTATCATCCATACTGCAGGCATTTTTTTAAACAGCTTTTTTTTTTTTAAATTGATTTTCATTTTTTTACAAAATAAGCTAGTTTAGATGTCTACAAATGTTATTGAATACATATTTTCAAAGAGTTCTAAAAAAAATTCATAAAAATTATTAGTTTCAAAAAACGTTTTACAAAGAGTTTCTCCTAATAATTTTTTTTTATTTGCATTTTTCTTGAAATATGTAATGAGCATATTAAGGCATTTTGAAAAAAGGCTTCAGCATATATTTATAGTAAAAAAATAAATGTAGCAAAAAAAACTTAATTGTCAAAAGCATTTTTACAAAAGCACAGCAGCATTTTCTGGAGTAGCAGGACTGTCTTATTATATTTTTTCTTCATTAAGTTTCAGACAACTTTTTTTTCAGACCATCCGCAGCTTATAAGGAATAACTATCTGAGCACATTAATAACATAAGTAGCAGAATCATGACACATAGACAACAAATTTTTTCTCCCGGTGTTTTGATGTTTTTAGAATTTTTATCTTTTTTAAAAATCTTTTTGTTTGTTAAAGTGTATAATATCGTTAAATGTTTGTATATAATTTCTATAAAACTTTAAAAGTATTTTTTATTTTGAAATAATTGAAAATTAAAAAAAAAAAAAAAATCACCAATGGTAGGACTCAAACCGCGGCATTGTCATTCAGAAGCTCTGCGGGCTATCCACTCGGCCACGGTGGCACATTGTCTTACTTTTTTTTTTACATGAAATAAATGCTATAGATGAAAATTAAGCAGATGTTGCCGCAATGCAGTTTTGAGGTGAAAGTCAAACTGTAAAACTTGATTATATTTCAGTATGTAACATAACATAGTTTCAAATTTAGGTACGTTAGATACTTACATACACTTTCGCTCACATTTTCTTGTAAGAAAAAGTGCTGCCACTCTTGCTCGCCACTTCCTTGGTTGTAATGGCTGCCAAGGATTCCGTGTCAAATACGCTCGAATGGGCACTAACACTACTACTATTAAGTTCAGCAATAATATATAGAGATTACTTTGTTTAATGTCACAAAAATATATTATGTTTAGTTTTAATTTATCATTATAGAAAAACATTTTTATAAAGTTGATTAAATGTAATAAACTTTTTTTAATTTTTTGTTTTGATAAATAACTTTTTGTTATATCTTGTTTTGATAAATAATTTTTTGTTATATCTTGTTTTGATAAATAATTTTTTGTTATATCTTGTTTTGATAAATAATTTGATTTATCTTATTTTGATAAATAATTTGATCTTCTGTATTTTGTTTTAGAGTAACTTTGGTTTTGGAAATACTGCATAATATTGTAGTAACAATATTTTTCTATTCTTCGAGCACAACACTATAATGAAGCAAGGCTAATGGATTCAGAGTTGAGTCTAGATATCATGATTGTTTGAATAAAGAATCTAACGCAGCATCAATGGTTCTGCACATACTGTTTTATACTGATGCATTTGATGATTAACAGTTATGTCCATAAAATGAGTTTTGATTGTATCATTTGATTGCAGGTACCACTTTGCATAAAAGCAAACTACAAGTTCAGTTATCAACCTAATATATTTTTTGTTATTTTAAAGAAAACTAATTTGGGTTAAAAGAATTACCATTTTTCAATCAATTTCCCTAGAAATCGTGCATGATGAACTGCTCCTGTTATTCAAAATATAATGATGGAAGGAGAAAAATGACAACTTGGTCTGCTAGCTACTACTATCTTCCCTGACAATACCATTTCCTAATAAAAAAGATCTACAATATAAAAGACATTCTGTAGCAGCTTTTCCAAAAAGAGTTCTTTTAACTTCTTCCCAAGCAAATTTAACTAAAATAGTTGAACTGTAACACAAAATTAGGTTTCTCAAACAAGTTTTAGAAATGTTTAAACAAAGAATTATCAAGAGGCATAGATTGTTCATCTTTCACAGTTTCACAGAAGTGTGTGATTCTTAACATCTGTCACGGCTTCACATAAATGTGTGACTCTCAACATGGTGTCTGCTAAAAGAATTAGACTTATTTAGTGTAGTAGATATTCTTATTAAAGATCCTTTATGTATTTCTTGATGGTCAAAACAAAGTTTTTTCCAACTTTTGATTTAAGATTGTACTCTTTTAAAAGTTTCATTGTTGCCATTGTTACCAAGTACACCATTGTTATCAAGTACACCATTGTTACCAAGTACACCATTGTAATAATCTTCTCCAGATGAAGAAGTTAATGGCTCAACAATGAGAAGATGTGACTCTTTATCAATGGTTGCCTGAACAGCTAGTCTGTCATGCTTTAATTTTTTTCTATAAATGATTTTAAAAAGTGTCTCTCTGTCAAAATGTATAATGCATGGGTAAGAAAAACTTGGATGCTAAGCTTTGCAACTTTTTTAGTAATAACTGCCATATTATGAGCAGTTTGTTTCACCATTTTAGATGCTGTTGACCTGCTGCAACTTACATTTGTAGGATCAATCCTAGAACTATTAAGAATTGCAGCAGTAACTTTTATCAAAACATTGGGAAAAATACCAGAAATTTGATTATAGGGTCAAATCATTATACTTCAACCAATTTAAAGAAAACTTTGTGGGGCACCATCTCTGATTTTCTTGATTTTTACATATTGTTATGTGCATTATGTAGATAGGTTAAATTTGAAATTTCAGACTTCCAAGTACAACGGTTCAAAAATTATTGCCTTAGAAACATGACACAGTGGCCCCCCTTGATTTACAAATGGTCAAAACAGACTACTTTAGAGCTGTATAACTTTTTTCTCACTTTCAACAAGTGTCTCATTTTTTCTAGAACTATTTTCTGAATAGTATTCTTTTTAAAAAAGTGGTTTTTATTAACTTGTGTTAAATTAGAAAAAAATTATGACCTCCTCAAATTTGGAAAAAAATCATAAAATTGCTAAAATATGCCAAAATGAAACTAACTGTAGCATTATTCTATTTATCCACAAGTCTTTACAGATAAGTTTTCTGATTAGCTACTACTGTCTGCAACAAATGGGCAAAATATAGGCAGCTTGTTGCAGTTTAGAACTTATATCTAAAAGCAAAATGCCCACTCGCCTAAAAAGACCAATTTTCAGCCATTTTGAGATGCTTGTAAATTTTTCTAACACTTTGTTTTGATCTAAGATTAACAGCATATAAGACCATTAGACCCAACTATCTGAAAATGCAAACATTAAAAACTTGTCGAATCCACACCAAAAATGCCAGCATTTTTAAATAACCCTATTTTTCAATCATCAACAGTTGAATGTGTTACTAGAAACCAGTGCCCCTCTAATCTGCCAACTGGCATATATGAAGGGTGCAACTAATTATAAGCCATTTCTTAATAAAAAGAAAGATATGGTTGGCTGTCCTCTCCTTGTTCTGGTCTTTATAGTAGACAGGGGCACAAATAAAGTGGGCAGTAACTTTTTAGAGACCTTCAGTATTGTTTAAATAAAGGTCTCTTAATTAATTTAGAAATTTAGATACCTAATACCTAAATATCTAAATTAATTTCAAAATGAAACTATTATTTCTTTAAATTCTATTTTATTATAGGTAATCAGTGGTTTATATGTGGTTTTGACCCCCCCCACTCCCTAAGGGGAGGGGGAGGGGGCAGGAGGGGGTGTGGGGTGGCACTAATCAAAGGGGAAGGGGGCAACCAACTTTTAGTAATATAATTAACTTAATTTTAATTCCCATTTTGATAGTTGATAGGGAATTAACATTAAGTTAATTCCCACTTAAATGGGAATTAACTTAATGTTAATTCCCATTTAAGACCATTACATTGTATACTTGCTGCAAAATCTGGCACACATTTTTGATAGTCACTATCAAAATTTGAATCTTATGGCAAAAGCATGAAAAAATGCAATAAAGGTCTAATGGCCTTAACTGTTAGAAAATGAATCATTAGAAAATGAATTATGTATGTTTCATGCTAGAAAATGAATGCTTGTATCTTAAGTTGGTTGCCCTCTTCCCCTTTGATTAGTGCCACCCCAAACCCCCTTGAACAATAATGAAGGTCTCTCAAAAGTTACTGCCCCCTTTATTTGTGCTCCTGTCTACTATAAGGGGTCACCCATAACTGATGTTAGTGTTTTTTTTTCAACTTTTCGACTCCCCCTCCCCCCTTTTTCAAACTGTCAATTTTTGGCCAACCTCCTGTTATATATGATGTCAGTTTTTGTGTACTCCCCCCCTAAAAAACAATAAAAATGCTTAAAAATCATTGATTTTTTTTCCAACTAAATTATACATTTATATAATAGTAGATTTCATCAAATTATATTATATAATTGTCGATATCTCATTAAATAATCAACTAAGCAAATAGTATTATATATCTTTAATATAATCTTCCCATGGGTTGTTGAAGTGATCATCGATTGAAACAATAGGTAGTGAATGCTCTCCGCGCTCTAAAAGGATATCGTATTCTTGAGGCACAATCAAATTTGTTGCGCCAACTTCATTTTCATCTAACCATTCAGCAGTTTCCGAAATCTTCTGCAAGGCAATGACTGCCAAAAATTCTGTCTGACGCTTGGCAGCGATACGAATAGGTTGGACCCTTTTGATTAGAGGGAGTGTTATAGCAGAAAAATGGATAAAAGCTTGCTTTTTCAACATAGCTTGAGAGGCAAAGTAGATATTGCACTTTTTACAGATTCTATCAGCTAGGCTAGACTGAATTGATGGACAAAACGCATCATACGGCAAAATTGGAGCATAAAGACAAATGATGGAAACAACTCTTTTGCTCCTTCTGAGATATCTACTGCTTTGAGCCCGTCTTTCGTTTGGTTGACATGGACAGGTGGCGGAAAAAATCTTGCTCTAATTAGAGTAAAGTAAGAGCTTCTAATAGTCCGACAACAAGAACAATTTTCAAATTTCGCAATTTGAGTAATATATTGACTTGTACGAAGATGATCGGCAATCCAACATTGATCTTGTAATAAAAGGCTCCTTGACTCTAGCTCTGATTTGTCTGGATAAATATACTCTGCAATGGTTGAATAACCGTCAATTTTTAGATCAGATCAAATATCAGCCAAAGCCTGTCCAACAAAACCAAAGTTCTGTTTTCTAAATTTTCATCTATTGTCCTGCCTGATTTAAAAAGATATGTTGGTTATTATAGGTTAAAAATTATATTAATATTTTTACAAATTAACTTTTGTCAACGTAATTACCTTGAGATTCAAGATGAGTTCTGTAATGTTCGTGCGGGAGAATCACCCCAGATAATTCTTTACTTAGAGGTGCCATTCGTCGCTCAGCTCTGTTGAATGCACTGCGGCCTGGAGCGTTCGTCATGATGAAAAGAGCGTCAAGGTTATTCTTAAAGAAATGGTGATTCTTGATTTCAATTACTTTCTGGTATCTGGGATTTTCGTTGGGTCCTCCATCGACGCTAAACACAACGACAGGCTTCACCATATTAGTTTGAGGATCTCTGGTAATAGAGTCGAATTCTTTGATATCTAAGAGCCGCTGAAAGTCTAACCCATGAGCGAAGGTGGTTGAGGATGAGTGTTTTCCTGATCGAACAGTAATGTAGGTAGGTCCAGAATAAGTAACAGCATCTGTTTTTCCTAGACCATCTTTTTCGATTGTAATTCCAGCGTATTTAGATGGTATAAGCTTGTGTTTAGCAGTCATGACCCAGTCATGGTCCGAGAGAGTTACCCGGTACTCCAAATGCATCAACAACGGCACCTGTTTTTTGGCTGCTGTGATTCCAATTGGCACTCTAGCCTTGTCGTCTTGGCTAAAAAAACACACTTCATCTGGCCCTAAAATAGAACAAACTTCTTCCACATATTTTATAGTTGAACTGCAAGAGTCCGTCAACATGTTTTAAATGAGATTCATTCTGAGGACTGATTAATCTAACAAGGACTGTTTTGACATGCCTTTTGCCTTCTAATGTTCCGTAACTTCTCGGAAGTAGAAGAGTATAGAGGGCAATCTTGCTGATTGCAAATCCAATTTTGTTTATCTCAAATGTCAATTTGTCGAGAGTTTTAATGCTCAAAATAATAAAGAAATATATTTGAATATAATTAACTTTTTAACAGAAAACGGGATTTATTTCGTAAATCAGATTCAAATCAAATCTTGAAATTAGTTGTTAACATTTCAAGGATATTTACAATAGTGCAATTACTAATTAAGAGTAAAATTCTAACAAATACAATATTAACAAACATAGCTAAGCTATCGTTACCCGAAAACCTCTGACCGACGTCTTTCATCAGCGGATGAACCATGGAGAGCAATATCCATAATCGCCTTCAAAAGAAGAGGTTGATCTACTTCTAATGACGGTCAACCAGGTTTCTTTCTGATTTTTAGTTTTTCTTTGACTTCTGGATGCTCCAAGCAGATTTCCTCCATTCTAGCTTTTTTCAGTTCTCTAGTTTTCTTCTGTTGAGCTTGATCATACTTTTTTTTAGCCAGTTCTTTACATAGATGAGCTAGTTTCTTCTTTTTCTTTTTCAAACCATCCTCTTCAGTTTCAGCAATGAATCCACTTCTCTTTCTAGTCTTCAGTCCAGCAACTTTACAATTTAAAGCTGCAATCTCAGAATTGAGTTGATCTTGAGCCACTGTTCTTCCATTTTTTTGATTTTTCGTGGTCAACTAACTCAAAGTTAATGCACTTTTTTGATCATCAATAACAGATCGCTCATTGGTGGGCTCAACAAACTGTGAGGAATTCTTGTCAAATTCAAGTGGAGTAAACGTGGGGGCAGACTGTTTTGGAGTATTGGCCCAAAATGATAATTGCTTGCTCTTGAACTTCATTGAATAAATTGATTAAATACATTACTCTTGATTCAAGATCCTTATGCACCAGTTTTCTTCTTTTAATGAATTCTGGATATTAGCCTTTTTTATCGGGATGAGCATTTCCATACGAGACCATTAATAAGTTAAGTAATTCGGTTTTATCCATATTTTAATATTTATTACTATTGTTTACATCACAATCAGAATAATGATTTTGCTCATCGTTAGCGCAAGCTTTTTAAAAGAGTTTCTTCAACCTGCTAGGAAGAAATTAGTGTTTCGAATTTTCAATAGACTTTATGTGTTTGCATTGCATCACGTTTTACAATCAACTAGAGAGCAATTAGAGTTTCGTATTTGAAATAACGACAATTCAATTTCAAAAAATGACAAATTTATGAGTTTACTTTTATGAGTTTACTTTGAACCACATTTTATAATTCGCTAGGGAGCGAATAATGATTTTGAATTTTATATACAAAGAGTTAATATTTCTAACATAATTTGATTCGTAGTCAAATGGTAATATATTATTAAAACGATAGTAATTTTTATTTTACGTTAGTAGTTGTTATTTATTTAATATCTCTGGGAAACTTATCATATTAATTTATAATATTATATTATAAATAATTTAATAAAATGTAATATCAAATTCCCCGCATTTAATATTAATTTCCCCACAAACAAAACATCATTTCTATACCATTTAGTAGATGTAAATACTGTTAAAATCTGCTCATTAAAACTAAAAAAATAATTTAAATTGACATCATTTTGGACTCAACACACCCTTTCCCATTGTCAATTAGTGTCAAACTTTCCAGCACTCCCTCCCCCCCCCCTATATTTACTGACATCATTTATGGATGACCCCTAAAGACCAGATCAAGGAGAGGACAACCAACCATATCTTTCTTTTTATTAAGAAATGACTTATAATTAGTTGCACCCTTCACATAGGCCAGTTGGCAGATTAGAGGGGCACTGGTTTCTAACGGGTGTTGCGGAAGTTATCAGACAAAATAAAAACGTCTATAACTTATTTATAAATAAAAAAACAAACTACTATTATATTTTTTTTAAATAAAGCATTTATCTTTTAATAAAAATATATTACTTTTTATATGAAAAAACACCACCATCTGCAATTGATCTCAATTTTGCTCTGACGCCTTTCATATGCGACTGTAAAAAGTTTAAATCAATTTCTTGTAGTTTTAGTTTAATGCGATCAATCAAAACTTGCTCTGTTGAAGCTTGCCAATCTCCCTCGTAAAACTTCTGTGCCAAATGTCCCCAAAAATTTTCAATTGGTCGTGCTTGAGGCACATTTGGGGGATTGGATTCTTTATCAACGTAATAGACAACGTAATTGGTCCATCCAATTTAGAGAATCTTTAGAATAATGAGAACTTGCTAAATCTGGCCAAAATAAATAGTTAAAGTCTCCATGATACTTGTGAATAAATGGAAGAAGTCGTTTTTCTAAACATTCATTAATATAGATTGATGAATTGATTGCTACAGCCTTGGAAGTGCAAAACAATGGCTCGGACATACCACAGTCAGATATGGCTATCCACATTAATAATTTTTTTAGAAATTTCTCTTTTCCTATAAAACGAACACTTTCTGGACATGCCTTTTTGTTGTTTGTGTAGTATCCAGAATTTCCAGGCATGTTGTCCCCTGCAAAACAAAAGTATTTTTCATCATCGATGACTAGAAGTGATTTTGTGTTATAGAGTTGGTTAACTAGTTTCTTGCTTCTTTTCTTTGCCTTTATTTGTTGTTCATTTTTTTTAACTGACGACCAATTGTCGATTGATTTACACCGAATTTAATACCTATTTTTCTCTGACTGACCCCTTTTTGATTGTTGACAAGTCTTGTTAATTTTGCTTTCTTTTCTCTAGCCCAGGATGTCGTACGACCAGGGTGCTTTCTATCAGAAAACGATTGAACAGTTTTAAGTCTTTTTAGGTTATCATATATGGTACTTTGAGCAAATCCTTCCTTTTCAAAAAGATTTCCGATTTTTTTTTTTTTATATATTTTTAGTCGCTTTCGAAAAGATTCTCGTTCAGCTGCATTTAACCTCATTTGAATAATTGTGTTTCAAATAATAAAGTTTATATTTGATAGAACGTTTATGCCTACGCATAAAACCACAAAAACTAATTATTATGCTCAAATAACGAATTTAGGATTTGACCGATAACTTCCGCATCACCCGTTAGTAACACATTCAACTGTTGATGATTGAAAAATAGGGTTATTTAAAAATGCTGGCATTTTTGGTGTGGATTTGACAAGTTTTTAATGTTTGCATTTCCAGATAGTTGGGTCTAATGGTCTTATATGCTGTTAATCTTAGATCAAAACAAAATGTTAGAAAAATTTACAAGCATCTCAAAATGGCTGGAAATTGGTCTTTTTAGGCGAGTGGACATTTTGCTTTTAGATATATTTAAGTTCTAAACTGCAACAAGCTGCCTATATTTTGCCCATTTGTTGCAGACAGTAGTAGCTAATCAGAAAACTTATCTGTAAAGACTTGTGGATAAATAGAATAATGCTACAGTTAGTTTCATTTTGGCATATTTTAGCAATTTTATGATTTTTTTCCAAATTTGAGGAGGTCATAATTTTTTTCTAATTTAACACAAGTTAATAAAAACCACTTTTTTAAAAAGAATACTATTCAGAAAATAGTTCTAGAAAAAATGAGACACTTGTTGAAAGTGAGAAAAAAGTTATACAGCTCTAAAGCAGTCTGTTTTGACCATTTGTAAATCAAGGGGGGCCACTGTGTCATGTTTCTAAGGCAATAATTTCTGAACCGTTGTACTTGGAAGTCTGAAATTTCAAATTTAACCTATCTACATAATGCACATAACAAAATGTAAAAATCAGGAAAATCAGAGATGGTGCCCCACAAAGTTTTCTTTAAATTGGTTGAAATATAATGATTTGACCCTATAAATATCTGGTTATGTTTCCCAAGTAGGATAACATTACCAGAAACAATATCTCTTAGAATCTATTTTAATTTATTATTAGACTCAATAGAATGCCAACATTCTTGGTCAAAGTCTGAAACTAAAGATGAACATTTGTTGGTGTCCTGACTAAATTTTAACTCAAAACTTATTTTCACTGATTTTGTAGTGTCTTTTCTAAATGTCTTTCTTTTTCTGTTCAAAATTTAAAAAACATGCATTATATTATTGTTTAATATTATTTAATTATTTATTATAAATCTATTATTTAATATTATCAATGTTTTTTATTTCTTAATAAAAATATTTTTTATTTTCTTCATCAAAGATTCATCAAACTGGTAACAAATTTAAAAAAAAAAAGATTAAAAAAAAAGCTTGTAAAAATTAATGAACCAAAAATAAAAACCAATGAAAAAGTGGAGAAAGGTGAGAAAAGTGATGAAAGTTTTTTAATTCAGAAAGAAAAATGTTTTAAAATGGATTGCCATCTGGCTATATTTTTATCTTCCCTACAAATAATTTTCTGTGTTCTTGATTGTATAAAATTCTTTCTTTTTTAAGTCCAATCTATTTTTGCCTTTTCCAGTTTTTTAAGTAATCTACTCCTAACCAAAAATTTTTTTCCTAGTTCCTTTCTAAAGCCTTGTTGCTTTTTTAACTCTAATTTTCTTCAAATTCAAATCTTTCTTGTTCAATCTATTCAGTTTTTTTTATCAAAAAATTATCTGATTGAAGAGAGAATCCATCTTAAACTGGCCTATAATTATCCAGGAACCCTTTATTTTGCTTAGAATGCCCAATGCTGTTCAATACACCTGTCATATTACTTTTTTTTTTATTGTGCAAGCGTTTGCTTGCACAATAAAAAAAATAGTTTTGAAAACTTGTAACTTTTAAACTTTTCATAAAGATTAAAATCAAAAAAAAAATTTTTTTTAATCTGATTACCAATAAATTAGTGGTAAACCAGCAATGGAACTTTTTTATAGCGTTACAGGTATTAAAAAAAATTAACGTATAAATAAATAATGTCCATAAATAATATTTATAATGTTCATAAATAATATTTATAATGTTCATAAATAATATGACTTATAATAATGACTTAGTGGTAAACCAGCAATGGAACTTTTTTATAGCGTTACAGGTATTAAAAAAAATTAACGTATAAATAAATAATGTCCATAAATAATATTTATAATGTTCATAAATAATATTTATAATGTTCATAAATAATATGACTTATAATAATGACTTAGTGGTAAACCAGCAATGGAACTTTTTTATAGCGTTACAGGTATTAAAAAAAATTAACGTATAAATAAATAATGTCCATAAATAATATTTATAATGTTCATAAATAATATTTATAATGTTCATAAATAGTATTCAAATAATGTATAGTAAAATATATTGTATACTAAAATATAATGTATACTAATATAAACTAAAAAACACATATAATTATAAAGTCAAGTTAAAAACTCTTACATGGTATCACTCTATCTTGTTAAATTTTTACATATGAATCCCTGTCAAAACGACTCTGCTCATGATAGAATCCTAAAGAAAAACTTGAATAATTTAATAAGAAAAATTAAAATTTAAAAGAAATTAAAAAAAAAAATTAGAAATATAGAAATTCAAAATTACTTATAAACTTAAGCATTAACTAAGTAATAGCATACAGAACCCGTAAAAATACGAGTTTTCATAATTCTATTCCACACCAAACTTTTCTATACTTTTTCCTTATTTATAAATAAATATATATATGTATATATAGACATATATGTATATATAGACATATATATATAGACATATATATATAGATATATATATATATATATATATATATATATATATATATATATATACATATATATATATATAGATAAATATATATATATTTATATATATATATATAATGTATATTAGGGGGTTGACTTTTTCACAACTATACTTGGGTATAGTGCCAAAATATGACATACATTAGATTATCAATTTTAAAAGTTCTATTGACTCAAGTTATAATAAACGACCCCTGTAATTAGAAAAACACGTTTTTGTTTGAGAAATACATAAAAATCAACAAATTTGCAGATAAATAACAATTTATTTTGACAAAATAACTTTCAGTTAAACAAGATACAATTTAAAAGTTGTTTTGCAGAATAAATCTGTAGTTCATTTTGTCTATATCTCTGGCATGAATTTCTTGCATAACTTTTATGGCTCTTTCAGCACAAAACATTTATTGTAGATTTCAGTAAACACGAAATAATCACTTTGATTTTAACACACTTATTTTGATAGCAAACGACAATTAAAGATGACACTTGCAGAAGCAATTAGTATTTGATAAATTTAAAAAAATATATAAAATTATATATTTATTACCATTATTCGTATTATGCATAACAATAAAAAATGTATAAAAAACGTAAAAAAGGTTACCTTTTTAGATTGTTTAAAAAAAATAATAAAAAATAAAAAAAAACGTTTCTACAGGGGGATGTTTTTGCAACCAAAGATCTAAAAGCATGTATTTCTATAAACAAATTTAATGTCAGCTTTTAAAAATATACCCATTCATTTTTAAGTGAAAAAATTGAAAAGTCAACCCCCTAATGTATATATATACATACATATATATATATATATATATATATATATATATATATATATATATATATATATATATATATATATATATATATATATATATATATATATATATTAGGGATATAACTTTTTTTACAACCTCGAGTTCCTGTAAGTCAGTTTGAAGAATAATTACTCAAAACCAAAGAAATAAATAATTTCAATTTCTTTAAAAAAAGTTTACCCCAAATCAAAATATCAAACTACATGTTATAAGTTAACAATATACATTGTTTAATAACTACATGTCTAGTCACTACTACAGTTACTAGCATGTTCTTCGTTTTGTCTATATTTATGATTAATATACATGAGTACATTACTGTCTATCACTGTCTATCACTTAAAATTAATCTAGACTGCAATTTGCCTTTTTTTTTTGCAGATTGAATACTGTTCCTGCATCACTTTTATTACACATCCCACGCACTGGTTGCTTTTTGGTGGCCTGCTACATTATATAAAGTCACAATGTTACCATGGCTAAGATTTCTAAGCAATTGTTGCGAACTTGCCTCAAAAACAAAGGATCATATATATATATATATATATATATATATATATATATATATATATATATATATATATATATATATATATATATACCAGACTTACATAATATATATATGCATATATATATTATATATATATATATATATATATATATATATATATATATACAGCATGGAAAATAAGAAATCAAAGGCGAGCAGTCAAACTGACCAGCTAATACATAAAATTGACAGTCAATTGTTTTTTTTAGGCGGTCAAAATCTTAATTTTTTTTTTTGGTTTAAATTTTCATCGAAGTAATTATTCTGCATGACGAAACTTTGTAAATAAAAAAATAACTTGATACTTTAAAATGAACGAACTCGTATTCCTTTTTTATTTGTATTCTATTTTTTTTAAAAATAAAAAATAAACATTTTTATATTATATCAAAATAATTTAAACTGAATACTTAATCAAGTATCGTTTTATGTAATACTACTATAATAAATGCTTAAGTTACAAAAAACAAAGTTTTATGTAACTTAAAAACGTTGTTTTAAAGATACGTTTCATCTGATTCATTATCCAAAATTTCATCGAAAGAACTCGTCTGATGACGATCCTTAATCAAATAATGTTTTTATAGTTTGTTTTTTTTGCTTTTTTTAAATAATTTTTTCGATTTTTGTGTGTAGGCCTTCGCAACATATCTTCGGCCCATAATTCAATGACAGGATTCACATCAAACTCTTCACTATTTTTTTCATCAGTGCACACCCGAATTAAATTATTTAGCCGTTTTTCAGTGAAGCGATTTTTTTGTGTCAGTTTTAATTCTATTCACAAGAGAAAAAAGACGCTCAACCTTTCCATTCAAAACAGGCAAAACGAACAATAATTTAACAAGAAGTAGAACTGGACACTGGACTGAAAAAATTTAATACCATATTTTACGGTACTCAGTTTTATCTGATGCCAATTATTTGACAGTGTAATCAACTAAGTTATGCCAAGCATCTAACATATTATTTACACTCCCAGTGAAGCCAGCATAACGTAACGGCATATTATAAAAGTCATACAATTTTTCAATTTTATCATCAGCAAATGAATTATTGGTGTTATTTTGAAACCAGCCACCAGTGTTTAGGATAAACATTCCATACATGTCAGGAGCTGTAAATTGTGCTTCCAAACTTTCTTCTATGGATTCGGCAATTAACGCTACAATCATTGATTTCGAATTCTTAACTAAAGTTAGTGCGTTTGTAAAGTCATGAAGCTCAACATCCTGGAATGAATACTTTTCAGTGTTGTTTGTTACTTTTGCAAGGAAACGTTTGACTGTTGGTAAATCATTAAATTCTTTTTTTTTCAAGCAACTTAACTGGTTTTTAGTTTGTTCAATAAATCCAGATGATGCTAAGGAATCAATTTCGTTGCTTTGAAAAGATAAAGATAATAACTTTGCTGACGATAAAACTTCAATGTATAATGCTATATAAAAAGTTATTCGTCCATGATTCCACTTCTGATGATACCCTTTAAACTTTGCTCTTTCTGCTTGAGTAAAACTAAAATCTGCAATCATGTTTTCGAGATGTTTCATATATACTCCATATTTGGCTAAGATCATCTCAAGTGCTTGAATTTTATGTGGAATCCATCGTGTTCCTATTTATTATTGCACAAGTACTTTATTTTATAAAAAGTTTTTATTGCTCAAAACACTGTTTTATAAAGAACTTTTGTTGTATAAAAAAACGAGCATGTAATAAAGTATATTATTTTATAAAGTATTTTTTATAGATAAAATTGAAAAAAAAAATCCAATATACCTGATGCTTTTTTGGGGCGAATACCTGCAATGTCAAATGAATTACCCTCTTCAAGGATAGCAACAAGCTTTCCTAACTGTCGTAACTTTTTTAGGGATTTTTTATAAAAGTTATGCATTTTCAAAATGATGTTATTGACATCATTAAACACTGTTATTTTTGCAAATTTATCTTTTAACGCTAACTCAAGGCGATGTGCAACACACCAACCAAAAGTTATCCATGGAATTTCCAAGTAATACATTTACACTTGTCCTACTTTCTCTATTTACAGCTGCGCCATCAGCACCAAAACCAACTAATTTAGTTTTAAAATTTTTGATACCTTCTGATTCAAGGGTTTGACTGATTTTATTGATAACT
This sequence comes from Hydra vulgaris, assembly GCF_038396675.1. NCBI lineage: Eukaryota > Metazoa > Cnidaria > Hydrozoa > Anthoathecata > Hydridae > Hydra > Hydra vulgaris. Next base: position 28,301,774 of record NC_088930.1, on the reverse strand, counting down.
CCTTCAGATGTTCCATACTCAAGATCAGAAATAGAAAGAAAAGAACACTCAATGCATATATTGGTCTTTCCTATTGGAGAAGGATCGAAACTGATAATAAATATAGCTTCTTTTTCAATTACAGATACATCTATTGATGCATCAATTAAAATACTGAAGTAATTTTGCGTTTTTAATTTATTTCTGAGAATATTTGACAAACTCAATTCAATGTAATTAATAAAAGTTCCACAAGTTATTTTATTTCTATATGCTTGGCCAAACTCTACACCATGATTTTCTTCCAAACGTAGTATTTTAGGGTATACGCTAAGCGGAAGCTCTTTTTTGGCAATAAAGTATACTACCTCAAATTTTTTTCTTCTTAAATTTAGATCTTTCGTGGACATGGTTTTCAGGCCTGATAAGATATCAGTTTGCTGCATTTCTTTCGCAGGCTGCTTAATTTATCATTTCGTTCGCTTACATTCATTCCTTTACTTTTCATTGCTAATTTGTAGGCTCTTTGATGTGGCGTATATCCTTTATAAATCTTCCCCATTCTGGCATATAGTCTTTATAAATATCGATTTGTTTAGTATACTGACGACATACAGTACATTTTAATGCTGTAACATAATTTATTTAATATCTCTAGGCTTTCATTTGCATTATATTTTGCAATAGTAGTGTTTACCCATTTTTCAGCTGTTGTTAGCTGTAATTTCCTACTATTGAGTTTTTTCTTCTTTTCACCAGGTGGTTTTAATTCCGATCCTGCTTGTGTTAAAAATGAAAGTGTTGTTTGTCTCATTTAAGTCGCCTCCATTTTAAAGTGTTGATGTTTGACGATTCTCTTACAATCTAATAATATAAAAAATGTGTAAACTCAAAATAGTTAATTTGAAATTTATTTAAAAGTAACTCATTCATTGCTATGACTTCGGAAATTGCGTGAAAAGATTACGAGAAAAATAAATGAAAAAAAAAAGGAAAAAATGTTCTTAGTTACATACAATTTGTTCTTAGTTGCATTAATTTGAAATAATGGTTAAATAAGAACTTCAATCTGTACCGAGGTTGAGAAAGAAAAATGATTGCACATTTTATTTCTCATTTGTATCATTTTATATCTTTCATTCATTTTCATTTAAAATCATTTTATAAACTGCTAATATTAATTAGTTGATAATAATGTTAATGCCTCTTGCTGACAAATGCTGAACTAATATTTAATAAAATCATGACAATGGTTTTATGAAATACTGTCAAAATTATTTATGATACTTAAAACGAAACTTTATACTACAATATATATATTTTTAAGATTTCAATAGTAGAAAAAAAAAGCAAACGCGCATTTGGTAACTTTAATTTTATCTAAATATTAAAGTTAACTTCTCAGTCACTCAGCGTCAACCGAACAAAGAGTCTTTAAAGTAGAGTCTTCGACCGCGTGGACACACAAAGCAACTCAAATGACAACTTATTCAAAACTGCTCAGAAAGAAACAATTTTCTCACCGACCATGTTGTCATGGAATGCTTAGACCCAAAATGCGGTTAACACAAAGAACCTCGACAATTTTAAATACGAACATTCTTTTTTCCGGAGTCTTAACTAATTGAAATCTAAAAAATTTATTTTCATTACAGAGGGACTTGGTGTGCGGCTCTAAGTCGATAATTTGTAAATTTTGTTGACTACGGATAAATTAAACTAAAAATTAAAAAAAAGGCATTTTTTCATTGAAAATTAAAAAATAATGATATAAAGAAAATATAAATAAAATGTAGGAGTAAAAAAATGTTCTTAGTTAATATTATATTATTATTAAAACAAAAATAAAATAAGAACTTCAATTATTTATGGAAAAGAGCAGTTATGGATTTCAATACCAGTAAAATGAAATTAGTCTCGATAAGTAAAGCAGAAAAAATTAATAGTTTACGTCATTTATAATACTCACTAACAAAGTGATTTAAAGTAGCGTACAAACGATAAAATTATTTTAGAAGCTTTTTTCAAAGGTTTACATTTTATGAAATTTTTGGATATGCATTTTCAAAGACATCCTATTAATTTGTCAAACATTTTATAACTCTTTTTTTTTCAACCTGTCAACCTTGACCAGGAAGAATCTGTTGAGAGGTCAAAATATCAATTTCAGTCATTTCGAGCGGTCAGTGACCGTTGACCGCCTGTTATTTTCCACGCTGTATATATATATATATATATAATATATATGTATGTATGTATATATATATATATATATATATATATATATATATATATATATATATATATATATATATATATATATATATATATATATATATATATATATATATATATTATGTAAGTAAAATACCATACTTACATAATATATATATTATGTAATTATGGTATTTTACTTACATAATATATATATATATATATATATATATATATATATATATATATATTATTTATATATATATATATATATATATATATATATATATAAATAGTCTTTATTGATAAAGATATTTTACCATTAAAAGGTCTTAAAAATTATTAAAGGGTCTTTATCAAACCGACTATTGCTATACTTATTCTTTATTTACTTCAATATTTTTTAGTAAAATAATTTTTTTCAGAAATATTGATAAAAATTCTGAAAAAAAAGAGCAAAAAAACTAACTTTTAAAATTTTCATAAATATATATATATATATATATATATATATATATATATATATATATATATATATATATATATATATATATGTATATATATATATATATATATATATATATATACATATATATAGTCTTTATTGATAAAGATATTTTACCATTAAAATACCATATCAATAGAAAAATACTTGTTTAAATAAAGTATTTCTAAGTATTTCATTAAAGTATATACTTTAATGAAATTGTTCTAATTTTTTATCCTTCTATTCATTGTAAAATATATATACATATGTATTTATATGTGTGACTTTGTGTGGTTATGTGTTTGTGAATGTATATAATCAGGTCCATTAATCATCAGCAAAAAAACTAACATGCGCACCTTTTCCACATATGTAGAGCTTATAAGAGATTTATAATTAGGTTTATTTTTATCCCAACAAATATCATCGATATCTCTATCAAATGCATATCATCAATATCATCAATATGCTCAGTGGCTTAGTGCACTGTCATCAGTGTTGTTTCAAGGAGTTCAAGACCTTCCCTTAGCATAATAAATTTTTTCAATCTTGCCTATATTTTTATAGCAAAAAAAATATATATAGCAAAAAAGACTTCTAATTGTTTAGATAAGATTTTAAAGTTTTTTCATATTATACATATATTATACATGATTGTACTATATACCGCCTACAAACTCAACATATGCTAAAGTCGCATACATTTACAGACATCTGTACGTAACGATATACAAATAGCGGAACTAAGAAGATAACGTAATTTTAGCAATCAGAAATTATCAAGAGAGAGGCAAATCGATAATCAAAGTTTCAAATTTTCCACTCAGATGAGACAATATGTTTTGTATTTTTTTCAATCTTAGCAATGTTATTAAATACAATAACATAAATACAAAAATTCAAAACAAAACAGCTTGAACAAATAGACTTTCTTAAAAAAGTTTTCTTATATTCCAAATGATCCTGTATAAAACATTATATAAGTGGATTTTTCACATTTGCATATAGCATATGTGTTTATATATTGTGTTTATATATAAGCACAACTTTATTCCTATGCAATAAAAGTGCGCTTATTTAGAGAAGCCGCTTGAAAAGTGTTGATTAATTACAATCAATATAAGAGTTTATAAAATGGTTTGCTTTCAATTACATGCATAAATTCGATAGATCAGTGATTTAATGTGCTCTCACCGGTGTTGTTTTGCGGATTGTTCAAATCTGCCCCTCAACACAATATATTTTTAATTTTTTTAATTTGAACGTATATATTTATAGCAAAAAAATAAATATAGCAAGAAAGACATGTTTTTAGAAATTTCAGACTTTTTTAAAAATTCTCTCCTTTTCGTTTGCTGGTTCACTTTCTAATGCTAACAGGACATTTTTTTGAAGAACCCAGAAACATGCACTGAACCTTTCATTTGTGAATGATAATCTTATGTGCAAATTAATGAATGCTAAATATTGTGTTGATTTGTGGACTTTGTCTCCTCCAGTCATGGAAATTTTTAGTTATAAAAAAAAGAAATTTAAGTTTTAATTTTATTAAAAGTTTAGTTTCTATTTTGCCATAAAATAATGACTTTTGCAAAAAAATTGATTCAGAACTATTTGTAACTGAAATTTTAAAAAACAGTGGAGTTTTGGCCGATGTATCTTAAGTTGGTGAAGACGGTGCTCCACCTGTTTCTGGGAAAACTGTTATTTACCCAAGAGGTCATCCTCTAAAAATTATATCGAGTAAGTCAGCTAACATAGGTCCTATGGTTTATCCACTTTTTTTCCCAAGAGTAATGCTGGTTGGCATAATCAATTAGTCCACAACCCTGAACATGCAACACTGGTTAGAAATCATGTTACATTATCTCAGTTTTACAAATATATACTTTCAGTAAGACAAATCTTTTGTTCAATATTTTATGGCACAAAACTATTTAGGCAATATGCTGTTGATGCATGTGTCAAAACTGAAGGGCAGCATCTTACTTTTATCAGAAATAACCAAAACAAACTAAGAAGCAAGCAACATGAATCCTTACATGAACATGTAAACAACCTTGAAAACAAACATGTTAGACCAGGGTGTGTTGTAGTTTTGCCATCAACTTATACAAGAAGCCCTAGAGCTTTAAAACAAAACATTGAAGATGCTCTGGCTTTAATTAAAATGTATGGTAAACCAGATCATTTTATTAGCTTTACCTGCAACCTCAAATGGAGTGAGATTACTAAAAATTTATATCCAAGACAGACTGCAAATGATAGACTTAGTTACTCGAGTATTTAAATTCAAATTAAATAATGACGAATTGGGGAAAGATGTAACTCATGCTCAGGTTATTGAATTTCAAAAGTGTGGTTTGCCACATGTTCATATTTTACTTCATTTTGCAAATAATGATAAGCTGGGTTATGCAAATTTGTTCTCTTCAAATTAATTATATTGTTGCAGAGGTTATGACAGGTGTTTCTTTGGTAAACAGGTCTTTCTTCCTCAAAATAAATTGGCTCCATCAGATTCTAATTTACCTTTTGTTCTGAAACTTTGTCAGTTTCCTCTCAGATTGGTTTATTCAAAGACAATTAATAAAATTCAAGGTCAAATATTTGATAGAGTTGGTGTATATCTAAAAAAAAATTTGTTTCTCTAATGGGCAACTATATGTTGCATGTTCAAGAACTAGTGCGTTTTATAGTTTGTTTTTCAAAATTGATAAACATCTCATTCAAGGTATGGGTAAAAATATTACAAAAGTAGTGATAGATTTTCTAATGTTCTTAATTTATAGTCTTTAAATTTTTCATTTCAAAAAAATTCATCATTGGCAATCACAAGTTGTATGTTATGACTTATGACTTTAGTAATATCTAGATTGTAATTTTTATTTATTTAAAATTTTTTTTGCAAAATTGCATAAACCATCTAACCAAAAATTTCATATAAAATTCTAAAAGTTGGAAAAACATATTTTTTGAATGATTTAATAAATGTTATACAAAAATGTTTTATTTAAAAATTTACTTAATTTATAAACGATTATTGTTTTACTATTAAACACCACATTTTTTATAAAAAAATTAAAAAAAAACATTTTTTTTTTACTGTCTGCTGTTATAACTGATTGTTAAATAATTATTAGTGTTATAATCAATAGCCAACCGTGTACAGCTGTTAAACTAGCCAAGCAAGTGTTGCAACTTGCAGAGTGTGTAGAGCTAAACTATTACTAGCCAGCTTTTTTTTACAACTAAAATTCTATTTAAAAAAAAAGTAATATGGTGTAGAGAAAGATTGCCACCCTTGCCAGCCAAGCGGCGTACTTAGCAGAGGTGTGACAGCAGGTGGATAGCAAAACTGTTGTATATCTAGGTTTTGTTGTCTAGCTTTTCATAATTATATAGAAAACACATGTATGTTAATATTTAGTGAAATGTATGGTAATTGTACAAATATGTTATGCTATTTGCTATTGCTATGCGAAATTGTCGTGATGTACTTTGTTCTAATGTTTTGTGTTGATAGATAGCTTGGCTTACCTGAAAATGATTATAGTTAGTTTCATTAATCTACCTAATTGCTTCTAAATATTAAAATTGCTTCTAATCTAAATATTAAAAGCTAAGATAACATTTGATATTACTATAATCCAATGCTTAAATCTCAAATGCTTTTATTTTATTTTAAAGTGTTATTAATAATTTTGATCTTTGAATGAGATTATAGTTGGTCTTCATTAAAGAAATTGATTTCAAATTTGATCTCGTTGCCAAAACGTTTTCATAATAAAGTAATCTTTTTAAATCTATTTTATTTGAGATGATATAATTTTTTTTAATTAATAATTTACCACTTCTATGGAGTTACATAATTTTTTTAATACATGTTAAATTACTGTCACTATCAGTAATAAATATGTTTAACTATTATAATATGCTTTTCTTTATAATAGGCTGTGCTAGGCCTCAGTCCCATAGATGGCTGCTGTTATAACTGATTTTGAAAACAGATACAACCTGATCATTACAAAAATTGTGCTGTCTTCAAAGTTAATTGTTTTCGAAGAAAATTGACAAATATTGTGCTTTATTTGTATGTTGTTTTTGTTTTACTAAATATTTAACTATATATCATTTATATATTTTTAAACGAACTTGTTTTAAAGATGTATAAATTTAAGACTTTTTTTTTTTAACACAAGTTTAATTATATATTTTTTGAGATATATATTTTCTAATCTTTTCAGCCCATTACCTATACAAAAATAAAGGAAAATTTTGATTAAAACTAATAATTTTAACGTTAAATTAAAACAAAGACAAGGCAAAATATTCCAGATACTTTTTGTTAAATACTTTCTGCATGCTAAATTAATAGAGAACAATCTTTCTAATTCGAATCTCCTTAATTCGAATTAGAGACCTACAAAGGTCTTACCATAAAACACTTTTAGATTGGCATTTAGGTCGACATTGCTAAATGCCAACCTTAACTCTGAGGATTGTATATATAAGTCAAAAGGAGCTTGTAAACCAAAGATGGTAACCCTAGTGTTACTATTAATTACTCAGTGCTGATCTGTAAAACAGGTTAGCACCAGAAAAATCTAATGATAGACTAAAAGTAACAACAGATAAACTATTTGATGCTGATTTAATGTTGCATAGACCTTTTGTATTTTCTATATATAGAATGATCATCTGGAATAAGCCAAGAATATAAACTAATGGTGAAAGAAAGTCGTCATATATTTCATATCAAAGACATGTATTAATTGTATCACAAATCTTCAACTTGCTAATACAATTTAAGAACTCTTTAAATTACGTATATATAGGCTTAAAAACAATAACACAATTGTAATTATTAGAGCATCTCTTTTAGCAACAATAGCTGATGCAGATTCTGTTTGTATAGGAATTGATGACATGAAACATTTTTTGGTAAGCAGAGTCTGCAATGATCCAGGTTTTAATGTTGTTGTTTTTTTGTAATTATGAAGTATCATTTCTGGAAGATAATGCTTTTCGCAAATAAACAGAAGCTTATTTTCTATTTGAATCTTCAAACTTAAATCTGCAACATAATCTTTAAGAATACTGGTGGAGAGATGTAATAAATTAGGGGAGATGAAAAAGGATGGGGGGGGGGACAAAAGGTTGTATTAATAAACTGGAGGGTAGGAATTTTTATTTTTATTTCTAAGTGATTTTATATTTTATATTTTTAATATCTAAAGCAGTCTCAAAAAATAGAAAATAATAACTGAGATTTTTTTATATAGTTTTGAGATTCAGCTTTTTTAGTTTCAGCTTTTTTTGCACACAGAACAGAAATAAAGACCAAAACCATTTTATAAAATGGCCAATTTTTGTTGGTTCATGGTAAAGTTTAAACAGTTACATCTTTAAAACCATATGGAATTAGATGATGATATTTTTGGGATGTTCATAACTAATTAAAATATTTGAGTAGTGTAAAAATTAGCAAAATCTGAAACTAAGGGTTGTACGATTTGGATGTTTTCACATGGATTCCATGTGAAAACATCCAAATCGTATATCAGCCCATATGCAACTTATTTTTCAAGATCACATCAAGCTGTAAAGATATTTGGGTTCAAATCTTTAGCATTTGGGATAAAATCCCTAATATTGTCAAAAAGTATGGCAACCTGGGTCTCAAAAGAAGCGTATTTTTATATAGATTTTAGGAAACAAAAACGTTTTTACTTAAAATTTATTAACAAAAAATGGTGTTTGTCATTGTGAAAAAATGCTCAAGACTCTCTAAAGACTTTTAACAAAATGTTTTTTAGCAATAATGTAAAAAGTATTCATTTTTATCAAAAACGAAAATGATTTTTAAAATTGTAATGAATATGCTTATTTTAACACCCAGGTTGACATACTTTTGAATAACTTTTTTTGACAATATTAGGGATAGTATTAGTTGTTCAGCAATGGAAAAAAATTTATTTAAACGCGGAAAAACGGAAAAAAATTTATTTAAATGCGATTTATTTTAAATATATTTACCTGCGGCATGCAATACTTCATGAACAATAATTGATGGGTGCACACAGTTTTGGCCTAATGATATCCCTGTTTCTTTCTGTGACCAATATTTTCGACCAATTCCAGAATAACATCTGAAAATTTATTAATAGATTAAACCCATATTTATTCCCAGTAATAAATCTAAGTTATTAAATATTGGCAAAAACTAAAACTGATATTTTTGATATTTAGGATTATGAATAATAATCATACACCTCATTATATTAAGTGACAACTATATTCATCAAATATGGTTATCAGTTATACAGCTGTCATCAAATATAATTATAGATAACATACATTTCAATAAAATAACATAAATGTAAATAAAAATAACATAAAAGTAGTAGAAAAAAACGATATAGTTGTAGACAAAACATTTAAAATTTAGGATGTACAATACAACTAAAAAACTAATTAAAGCCAAAAAAACAGTGTATTTTTTTAATAAACCAATCTTCTACTGCTTTTGATTTCTAATTAAAGCACAATTAATAAATTCAAATGAAAAAATATTGAGTTTTAAGTAAGATTAAAGCCACATTTTTTTCAAAAAAACCTTTAAATTAAAATAAAACAGGAAAATGATTCATCATGTAAGTGCACACTTTCCAATACTGCATTATATTTTAATATTTCATTTTTGAAGATATTTTGGATATTTCACCATTAGTCACTTAAACTTTTACTATAAAATACTTACCCTTGTCCTCGAAAAAATTGAATCCAATTAGTATCAGTAGATTTCTTTTCAGGAAAACTTAAACATGTCACATCTGAAATTTTTTTTAATGAAGCAAGTATAGTGGCAGTTGAATCTAAGATAAGTATTAAAACTCATTAAAAATACATTTTACAAATACATAAAAACATATACATATAAAAAATATATCATTAATTCATTAGAAATTCATTAGAAACTATGTTAAGTGCAAAACTATAAAGTCAATGTCAAAAATAGATGAACTTTACTTTCAGATGCTTAATAAAAGGTGGGACACAAATAAAATAATGGAAGGTCTTAATAACCTGATGGGTAGAAATTCTTGGTTTTAACAGCGAGTTAATACTTTTTAATTTTTAAGGCCTGTTTACACTGAATGTTTTTAAATTCTAGATACAGCATTACACCAGCGTAATGTTATTATCTAATACATAAAAATATTAACAAAAATATTATATCGTACGTGTGGTAGAGCAGGAAGTGTAACTTTGTTAATAAATTTTAAATCAAACTTTTAAATCTGGAAAATTTTAGTTCAAGATAAAGTATAAAAAAATTTAGTTATTATTTAATTAAAATAACTTTTGCATAACATTTCTGGCAATATTGTTCTATAGCACAATTTTATGAAAAAATTTTTATTCAACTAAATTTTTTCCATATTTAAAAAAAGATCAAATTTATAAATACTTAATTTTTAAATGTATTTAATAATTACTAATAGTAATGTAAATAAACTTCAGTTTATAAATTTTAATATATTTATTAACCATTTATAACTTTTTTCAATTTATTAAATTACCTCACTTTTACACAATAATAATTCTAGGGTATCTTAAACAAAGATACCCCAGAAACATCAATAATTTATGTTTATGGGGTAGCATGGTTAAACTTAAACTAACCCTGCGCTCTCCTATGTAAAACTTAACCCTGCGGTCTCCTATGTAAAAACCGGGAATGATCAAATTATAACAAAAACAATAAAAAAAGTAATAGTGAATAAAAACAAGTATTAGTATATAGTAATATAGTAATAAAAAGTGAATACAGTAATACTTAGGGTGACAATGGTCATCCTAAGTATTACTGTATTCACTTTACTTTTAGTCTGAGTCATATTATATTCCTTTGATATTTACTTATAGTATTACTTATACTATTAGTATAAGTATTACTATAAGTAAATATCAAAAGCATATAATATAATTCAGTCTAAAAGTTATAATTTTAATCTTATTGTATGCCTTTGACTAAAGCTTAGTTATCATCATTGTACCATTCTTCAATGAATTTTATTTATCAATGGAACAAAAAGATTGTAACACAGATTGTTGGCAAGCAAAACAGATTGAAACATTTGGTACAGTACACTTATAGTTTTGTTTACTTGATATGTTTTATTTTTAAGGATGTGGCAATATATGGCAAACCATAAATCAAATATGCTTCTAAAACCGCTTCTCTCTCATACATATTTTTCAATTAGCAATAAGTATATATACACTATTATTTTTTGTATATATATGTGAATGGATGATTTATTATTTCTATTTTATTTTTAGAATTTTTTGAATGTGCTTAAAACTACTTTTATTAATTTTCATTGTTAATTTGTTAAAGAGTGAACGTTTTGTAAAGTTAGTTTAAATCTACTTTTATTTTACTGTTCTTTTTTTTTGTTGTTTTTTGGTTTTTTTGCTTTTTTTATATTTAGCAATTAGTTACAAATAATTTCTTTTTTTTAGTATCACAGACAGATCAATTGAGCCATGATAATGTGACCCTAAAAATAATGGAAAAAGCTATTTATCTAAGCGTAGATGTTGTCTTATCTAAACAAGCATAGATTGAAAATGAGTTAAATGTGTTAAACATCAAATATAAAAAAGACTGCTTGACCAACAATAATATGCAAAATCTAAATGGTTGAATAATTCTACTTTATTATTGTTAATAAACATGTTCAAAAAAATGTAAGACAAGATGATATATAATGAAAAATGAATACAAATAATCAAGAAATAATTACAAAACAAATATGGAATTTATTCAATAAGGTAGTGGTGGTGCTATTTATGGAGCATTGTTATCTGGCAAAAAGTTAAAATAAAGTAAAAAACATGTAATTATATAATATAAAAAAAAATATTAAAAAAATTAAATTTTGGTGAAAAATACAAAATATTTTTAATGGAAAAGACAACTTTTATCAGTGTAAACATTTAAAATATTTCTCAACTGACCATTAATCGAAGACCAATCTTTTGTTATAACTTTTTTTATTGCAAAAAGTAGCAAAATATTTATGATGCATGGCTATTTACATACATTTAGCATGAGATTAACATAGTCAAATGTTTGAAGGATATTGGAGGGGATCGTTTATCTGATACCTAATTAGTACAGGTTTAGTTTCACTAAATAGTACAGGTTAGTAGCAAAAAAAATATCGAAAACTGTCTGTTTTCGATGCATAAAAACTAATGATTACACTTACATTAAATTGTTTTTAAGCCTGAGCAAAAAAAACATTGTTAATTAAAATAATATATTTTGAACTGAAAGTCAATAAAGTTGATTTAAAACAATAGTAGCGTACGCGTAAGCGTAATAGCGTTTTGGAACACATGTCAAATTAACGTGTAAATAACCGCATAAAATTACGCTTAAATTAATATTTGATATTTTTTTAACTAGACATTTCCTCTAATGAACATGTCTTCACCATTATGACAAATTTATTACAAATATAATGTAATATAATTGTTTTAAATATATACAATTTTTTGTTTGTTTCATTCATACAGCACTTGTATATACAGTGTACTTATAAAAAAATATTTATATTTGAGTTTTTCGTTCAGTGCAACCCAACCCTTAACCAGACCTTCCTGTTTAGCTCATTCCATATAATTAATTTTAGTACGAGTTTGTTTTTTTTTACAAACCAATATAGATATGTGTTTATATTGGTTTGTAAAATATATTATAGTGTGCAAACATAAATTTTTTCAAACGAAAATGAATTTTTATAATTTTTTTTTTAACTTTTACTTTGGTACTTCTATTTAAAAGCAAATAGAAGTACCAAAGCAATGCATGGTTAAAAATTAGAAATATGCATGGTACTACTTTTCAGTAATTTTTTTAAAAAGTATAGTAAAATTGTTGCCGATACATCTGTAACTAAGAAATTTTCTAAAACCTCGTAAATCTTAGCATGGAAGTATAAAACAGATGGAAGTTCATCAAGCCGCAAACATCAAAGCAATTTCAAGTCGAGTCGAGTCAGGAGTGAGCTTGAAACCGACAATAAAAAAAAAGTTTCACTGGATAAAAAACAACAAAATTCACTGAAACGATTTTTATTAAAACAATAAAAAAAGAATTTTTCTAAGTTTTCTACAAGTAGTATTCTACATAATTTATAAGTATTCTACATTTTTAATCATTAGCAACTGTAATTATTCGATGAAAAGTTTATTAAAACTCGGTAATTAATTAGAACCACTTTATTTTAAAAGCATGTAAAAAAAGCATGCAACTAAAACAATTTTTAAAAAATCAAAAAAAATGTTTTCTAAATTACTAAAGCTTTAAGTTTCATCAGCTGTATATCATAACTCTATTCATTCCTGTAATACTCCATTCATTTAATATAAAGTTTGTAAAAAAAGTTGTTTGTCGTTTTGTTGCGACATTTTTAATGTTTATAATTGACTATTAATGGCAAACCGTCAAAATACAACATTTTTAAATTATCATAAACGTACCTATTTATTACCTAATTACTAATATTTACCTAATTATTATAAACGTACCGAAATTTCGGTTTCGGTTGAAAGCAAAGTTTCGGCCGAAACCGAAATTTTCCGATCACTAGCGTCAACGTAAGATTAAGCGATTAAGTACAGTCTTGATGTCGTTTTCTTTTTGTTTACGAAACAAAAGGTTACAAGCACAATCCTCAATGCAGTTGAACTTCCATCTGTTTTATACTTCCATGATCTTAGCAAGTGGGAGAAAATTTATCAAAAATAACCGCCATGTATCAACATGTGGTCCAAAGGTTAAGTGACTGTAGATGCGAGTACCAAAGAGTTTTACAGTAGTTAGTAGTACAGGTTGGATTTGCCAGGTACCTATATGCAGGTCAGTATTTTCAGACAGTTTGGTTCTATGGGATTTGATAGGGTTGGTAGTAAGACCATGTTTGTCGCAGAATATCTTTATATTCTCATACGCATTAATAAGCTTATCTGACACTATTTGAAAAGTTTTAGCTTTAGCAGATAGAGTAATATCATCAGCAAATTGAAACAGTCACTGAGGCCACTGCCTTGTGGAAAACTAAGAGTAATTTTTTTCCAAGGGGTGGTACAAAGTTTCTCAACCACTCTTTGCTCTCTTTCAGATAAATAACTTTGAGACCAGAGGAGAGTGTTCATATTGCACCCAATGGCTTCCAATTTCCAAGAAGAAGGTTGTGAGAATCAAAGGCCTTAGAAAAAAAGACTAGCAGAGTCCCTACAATATTACCATTATCCAGTGATGTTTTCCATGATTCAGTTGCTGCTATGAGTGCTGCTTCACAATCTGAGTGTTTACAAAAGCCATATTGTTGATTGGGAATTATTTAAATATAAAATTGATATAGGACGATAATTAGATGGATCATCACGCGGGCCTTTATTTTTCTATAAAGGGATAATGTTCGATTTTTCCCACATCTTTGGGGAAATTTTATTATTTAGACTAGAGTTATATATTTTATTTATGTTCATGGCTATAGCCTGGGATGTGATCTTTAAAAGAAATCTAGACAGTTTGTCGAACCCATTAGAAGTATTAATTTTAATTTTATTTAACAAGTTTGCGGTTTGTTCAGCAGTTATTTCTGAAAGTTTGAAGCTATTATAATTGGAACTACTGTAGATATGAATGTTGTAACACTTCTAATGAAACTCCAAATAAAGCTAATACTTCTAATGAAACTTCAGTTTTTCTTACTGTCATTCGATGCCAGGGCAGCAGCTCTAAAGTTTTTTCCGCTATTCTGAGTCTACTTTTAACTTTTACTTTAGCTTCTTTTAACTTTATGCTTAGGGTTTCTGAAATTTGAGATTTAGGCATTTTTAGGTCTTTTTATAGTAATTATTTTAAAGTGTCATTTATTTAAAAGATCACCGGGATTGTGATTGATTGCTATTATTTAAAACAATCGAAGCAGCTTGATTTTGTAGTGTAGTTATGTCAATATTCTTTAAGGATCTCCATTTAACTGGTTGAAGAATAAAAGAACTATTTCTGGCAGATGAATCATTAAACGAACCGGAAAATAATCGCTGGTTGCATTAGTTAACCCAGAGTATAATATCAATGATATCAAGACAAGTAGAAGAGTGAGGCAAAAATCTGGTTGCAAAGATATCAATAACTCTTGTGCCAGCTAAGACAAAACAATTTAACAGAGATTTACCTGGGTAACGATTGGGTTTGATGAGGTCGGAGTTCAAATCACCGATAATTATTAGTTGGTATTTCTTAGATAGTGCTTTAGAAATAACTTCGTTGAATAAGTCAAACCAAGCAAGCTTAGCATTAGAAGGACGATAAGCACCAAGAATTAATATGTGAGATTTTAGAATTTTAGGATCAAGCTTGGAAATAGTTATTTCTTTTTTAATATAGGTTAAAACTCCTCTGCCATGCGAGGATCTTTTAGAGTGATTTCGAACGTAATTATTTATAGAAGTTGAACTAAATGTAATACGTTCATCAATTTTAGTTTCGGTTTATGTAATTATATCCTTTTTCAAAGTTTGCTCCTTGATTTTATGTCAACTGGACCGAAGATCATTAATATTCCAGGTAAAAAATTAGATAAGATTTTTTTACTAACTTTCAAAATTTCAAAAAGTATAGGAATATTGTACAATGCACGAAATGTTTTAAATAAACATTTAGTACAATTATATCACTCATTTATTCATTGTCACATAAACTATGCAAACATTGCTTGGTACAAATAAAAATAAACTTAAACCTGTTTTTTGTCAGCAGATGCATGTAGCACGTCTTACATATTTTAAAGACCGTTATACTCATGCCAAGCCTCTATTATTTGAAATGAAAGTTTTTAATATATATGAGCTTAATATTTTTAATATTCTTTGTTTAATGTTTGAATGTAAAACCAATTCATCCCCGATATCTTAAAGATAAAAAAAAAACATTTTACGCAATGATAATTTTATTAAGCAGCCCATTTTTTAAACAAATCTTTTTAAATTTTATTTTAATTATCGCAGATCATTCTTATGGAATAAAAAAGTTTTAAAAAATTTTACTGTTTTTATTTATCTAAGTAACTACTTTTCTTTTAAACGAAAGCTTAAAGAACTCATTTTTACAATCAAAGATTTTACAACATACTTAGATATCATTTAGTGATCTGCCTTTTTATCTTCTATTTAAAAATAAATTTATAAAAATTATATAGGTATCATTAACAACTGTAATCTACATATATAATAGATATAACATATCTTGTATTTATAACGGAATATTTTAACTCTCTTACTTCGTTACTTATTTTTTATCTTGTATATATCTTAAAATTTTAACACGAACATTTCTTAGCGGCACTCGACGACAAGACCATATGGTCTTCTCCGCGTCCCTACATTCTTTTATTTTTTTAATAGCGATCATTATATATATTTATTTTAAATATTATAACAAAATGCGTATTTAAATTGTAATAAAAGAAAATGTAATAAAGAAAAATATATACATATATATACATATACATATATATATATATATATATATATATATATATATATATATATATATATATATATATATATATATATATATTTATACATATAAATTTATATATATATATATATATATATATATATATATATATATATATATATATATATATATATATATATATATATATATATATATATATATGTATATATAAATTACTTTTTCATATAGTCTATTACTATATATATTTAATGTAAATTATTTACAAAATAGATCAGTATTAATATATGTAGTGTTAGCTTATTTGAAAAAATACAACATTGTGATGGAACTTAAAGTTTCATACCAATAGGCAACCATCAACCAGCAACAATCTATTCTTTAAAATACAAAATATAGAAAAAACAAAAACAAAGCATTAATTTAATTAATTAATTTGTATTCTTTAGTTCCAGTAAGGGAAGCAATAATTGTCCTTATTGAGAGATTAAAAAATGATCCTAGTTTTACATCAAAGTTTACCTTTGATGAAATAAAACACTTTTAAATATATGCCTTTTGCATTGTTTTTTTTAAATGAACACAAGATTTATGAACTAGAAGATTCTGGACCTATTGGTTTAGGACTTGGTAGTAGTTGTGGAGTGTTTTTTATAGTTTCATATTCAATACACCGTGGCAATCGAAAATGAAAATAACACGCTAAACTTTCTTGAGATAACTATTAATAACAATAAAAATGGTACGTATGATTTTAAAGTTTAGTAAAAGATAACTAACGTCTAAATCAAATCTAACTTATGCCATGATCCAAAAACTATAAACAGAGTTTTTAAATGATTTGTTGATAGGGCATTATATTTATGCTCTGATAATAATATTGAACAAGAGTTTCTAGTTAATGTTTTTTAGAAAATGGTTATAAAAAAACAAGCCTGGAAAATATTATAAAAACCATTAAAGGAAATTTACTTAATTTCAAAAAATATTATATCTATTTGGGCTAATAGATACTATTAGCCCAAAGTTAAGAAAAGTTTTCCAAAAAGCAGGTTACACACCAGTCTCCAAATCACCAAAAAGTTTACAACATATACTTACCTCAAAAAATAAACCTCCTCTTCCTATAAATTCTTATCCAGGTGTGTACAAACTTAAATGCTCCTGCAAAAAATGTTAAACGGTGAAACAAAATTAAAAACTGATACTCTAGATCACGATATTTTGCTCCATAAACTTAAACATTAAGGAATAAATAGCAGAGCTTTAAAATGGTTTTGAAGCTATTTATCAAATCGAAAACAATTTGTCTATTATAATGATATATATCAAAAAAATTTGTTGGAAACATCTTGTGGTGTTCCGCAAGGTTCTATTCTAGGGTTATATTTTTGTTCTTGATTTACGTAAATGACTTTTATAAAGCCTCAAATCTTTTAAGTTTCATGTTTGCAGATGATACAAATTTGTTTATCTTTAATAATAATATTTACCAACTCTTTTCGACTATGAATGATGAACTGCAAAAAGTATCAAACTGGTTAACAAATAAACCCTAAACATAAACAAAACAAAATTGATTCTCATTCATCCCCTCTCCAAAAAAATGTTCCTTACTCACAAATATGAAAAAATTTTATTGATCAAGTTAAAATAAAAAGAGATTTAGTAACAAAATGTTTAGTTGTTTTTCTTGACGAGAACATCACATGGAAACAACATATTTATTACATTTGCACTAAAGTGTCTAAAAGTATTGAAATCTTATACAAGGCCAGAATATATTTAAATAAAAAAAGTTTAACACAACTTTATTACTCATTTGTTCACAGTTATATAAATTTTGCAACTAGTGCTTGGGGGTAGTATGTATGGGTCTCACATACTAGAATATTTTTTATGGAAATGAGAATACTTAATGTATACGAATTAAATGTATTTAATGTTTCATTTTTATGGAAAAAAGATTTATGCACTTTAGTTTTTAAAGAATAACTTATTTTAAAACCCATAAACAAATACATCTTAAGAACTAATAGTTTTGAAACATATTTAATCAATTTTGTAAAACATATTTAATCAAAATTGTAAAACAAGATTTAATTAATTTTGTCATATCGTGTACCACATCTCTGGAAAAGGATTGTTTTACCAAATTTTGATTACTTTTCCAGTTTTCGATAACAAATCAAAACATTTTCTTCTCTCAATTAAAAATATTTTTGAATACTTTTGATAACGTAGCTATACAATATATAATGAAACTTTATGATGCAATGTGTATATTTATATACATTTTTTCTTTCTGGTGTTGTAATATGTATTGTTTTTGAAAAAAGGCTCTTATCATTAGGATCTTCTATCAAATACCTTTGTTTGAATTTTAGTTTTATATATATACTTTTTAATTTATAATTAAAAAGTATATATATAAAATCAAAATTTATAAGTCTACGGATTTTACATGTGTTAAAGGATTTTATTATGTAATACGAACACAAAATATTAAAAAAAAAAAAGAAATCTCATCTCGGATTTACCAGCATCAGAAAAATATATACGATGGAAAAATGGAATTATTCAGCAATAGCGGAACATAAAAAAAAAATTTTCATGGTTATTTTGCACGGAACAATTAAAATACTTTGAAAGTAGAGGTCAATAATTTAAACAGAAAAGTGAGGGAGACACTTGAAATAAAACGTCATGAATGTACACCTTCAGATGGCGCACAGTGGGACAAAATCCTGATTTTGTGGCCAAAATTCCCAAATTACCTACATAAGGGTTTTCGAGGTCGCTGATTAGGAATCTGAGGTCAGATTTAAAAAATTCAAAATGGCGGCTCCAATATGGCGGCCAAAACTGTTCATACGTTGAAAATATGAAATCTCATTCAGTTTGGTTTTCAAGGTCATTGCTAATGATTCAGGAGTTAAATTAGAGCAAAAACATTGCAAAATTATTTTCAAATTTATACTATTAATAAAAAAACAGAAATTTGTAATTTTAATTTTTTTTTTTTTTTCAAATTGGTAAAAGATTAACTCATATATATGTAAAAAAATTGTTTCTTTAATCCTAGTAACAAAAATCACGTATGTCATATTCATCAATGTTTGAATCATTCGATTCGGAATCTGATGTTGAACCACTTGTATCTAAATCGAAATCGTTCCTTGTCTCTTGTCTGGTGACTTCAGGTTGTTTTAACAATCGTATAGCTTCTTGATGTAGAGATTTTACCGGTCTCTGGGGCAATTTCCTGATGCTCGAGAGAAATGGATCTGATGTTAATAAGAGCCTATTAAAAATGTCTCTTATATTCGATTCTCTTGAGCATTTTCTTGAATGATGTAATCTGAAGTTTTTAATGTCCTTATTGCGTGACTCTTGGGCATCTTCAGAAAGTTGTCCAGTCGGTAAAAGGGCATACTTTACAATTTCTGCTCCATGGATCAGCAATTTATGTAAAGATGTAGGCATGTATGCCACGGATATAAAGCAACAAATAGATGGGCGGTATTTACACAATAGTCTTTAAATTTTTCATCATCTATATCAAACCCGCTTGAAATTAACTGCAAAATAACATGAAATCGGTGAATTAATTTTTCATTGACTCCTGTTATTTCAGCAGATATAGCAGCATTTTTGAAAAAAGCGGCGCGCTGTATTTCCATCGTTAGAGCTTCCATATCCTGGCTTTGGTCGATCAACGATAAGCCCCAGTTTTATCCTAAATTGAGTCTGTATTTCTTCCTTACGTATTTTAACATTCTTTTTAGTTGTTAGCTTATACGACAGATGCAAACAGCACTCAAAAAAACGAATCCATGCATGCAATGTAGATATGCCAAATCTTAAATTATCTGTTGTAATATCCATTTTTATAATGTTGCTGATGTCATTAAATTCTTTAGAGGAAGCTTTGCACAGGAAGCAGCGTTGTGTAGAAGTGGTACCAGTTACTGCATTACAGACTTTACCGTCTATCATCGTAAATGACATACAATAAGTTACTGAAATGGATTTTCCATTTTGTTCATTAGCATATGGTGCAAGACTCTTAATCTGCAGTTCAATGTCGGGAATATTGACTGTACATCTTCATGTACAAACTGCAATCGTATTGGTCTGCAGAATCGCGGAGATGATGGTCTAGGATTTTTCCACACAATAGTTGCTTCACCCGTCTCGTGGTTATTGTGTATTAATTGTAAAGGTACAAGAGAAGTATAAAAAATGCTTTCATCAGATTTTCCAGTCTCAGTAAGTTTTTGTTTATAAACACTTCGACCGCTGCTTCCATCACATCCCCATTTACAGTAAAGTATTAATTTTTGCAGAATTTCCGGTTTTAGAGTATCAATGACATCAGCCTGAAGTTGTATAATTCTAGATGTGGTGTGATCAAGTAAAGCCTGTAGTTCAATCTGTGCGCACGACTCACTAACAGTTGTGTACACAACTGATGGAAAACAACATTTTTTTGCTTTTTCTACTTCAAGGTATGATGGGTATAATTTGCATTTATGTGCTCTAGCTACATTTCTTGATAGTTGATAAGAGTGCTTTGATTCTCCTTTCTCGATCATTAAAGAAAGTGCTTCATCTGGGGTTAAAGGTACTTCATTTTGTGAAAGGTACTTTCTTCTGTAGAAAAAGTAGAACGTACTTGAGTCTTTCGCCTTTTTGATCTTTCACTAGATGAAGCAAAGGATTGCGAAGGTCGCCCACATGTTCCATTTTTATTATCACTCTTCACAATCTTCTCAGGTGTTATGCATTCAGTATTGGATAATTTTGAAAATTGTACGGTGCCCTTCAACCATTTTTCATTTTTTTTTAAAAAAAATTTTCCCATCTTCCTGCTGCTCTCCATCTCGATCGAAAATTTGAAAATAACCGTGATAATGACATTTCATCCTCGCCTACTTGTATCACATGTTCCGTTTTTTTGAAAATTGCACCTGTCAAAACATCAATGATGAATTTATATTCATTTTTTTAACTGTCTTTAACCATAAAGAATATATCTTTTCTTGAAAATTCCATATTTGAAGTTTTGGAAGACTCTGTAAAAAAAAAAACAGTAATAGCTGCTGAAAGTTCTTTGAGGACTATTTTATAAAACTTTGAGATGATCATAAAACGGAATGAGAAGTAACTTTTAAAGCATATATTTAAAATAAAAAATTATTGCATTAAAATGCAATTAGTGCTATTAAATAATGTTAATTCACTAATTTCCATGACCATTAATGCGTGGTGCGACAATAATTTATTAACATAGTTTAATGTCGCACCACGCATTCCTTCATAAAAACTAGTCTCATTATTAAAATGGCACTCAATGGCAGCCAGTTTTTTAATATGTTATATTTAACACTATACACGATTAGTTCCTTGTCAAAAGAAGGTGGATAACCGCGGTTAAATTTTTAAAATGACATTAGAAAATCGATTTCAGATAAAAAGTTTACAATTTTTTATATTTACTTGTCACACGATTTAAATATGAAAAAAATTAAAATTAGCAACAACATTGCATAACCAAATATTCTACATGCCTCCAGAAAGTGATTCCATTTTGCCGAATTCCAATTGAAATAGTTTCTTTAGTTTAACAGCACTTTAAAACAGGCAAGAATTTTTTGACGTGTCCACTTGTTTAGTGCGTACCGAACGGAGGCTAAATGTCAAATGACGCCCAGGCCACCCCAGAGCAGGTATATACCTGCCCTGTTCGGAATTTTGTTCTAGGACTATCTGTAAACAAGATTTGAACGTAAAAAGACGAAAATATAAAACTCAAAAATTTAACTTTTGGCCACGAAATCGGGATTTCATCCCACTGTGTGGCGGTCTGAACCAGGATGACGGAGGTTACGTCAAAACTTCTTTTTGGAAAACTGTTTCGATTCTGAATCAAAACTATTGCATTTACTTGTTTTTGTTTTGTTTTTTAGCAGTTTTTCATAGGGTTGAAAATTTCCCGGAAACTTTTAACTCGGGAAATTTTCCGGAAATTTTCAAAAAAAGATTAGTTATTTTATAATTAATGGGTAAAATTTTATGTTTTATTTAGGCAGCTGTTATGGAAATTTTATGGTAAAAATTGTGGAACAGATTACAAAAGTTTTAGAAAGCCTCTTTGAAAAACACTTTTCCCTGTATTTTGTTAAGTTTTTTTATTATAACTATTAGTAGCAACTATGATAATTTGTTTTTAAAATTTTCTAAAACTACTTTATCTTGTTGCAAAACATATGGATATTCATTGCCATAGCAAGCTTTGTTTAAGGCTAAGCATAAGTTGCACCCACATCCCTAAAAGAGATGTGGGTGCAAATTATGCTTGTAGGCCAATCTAATAGATATCCTTAAAAGGGATAGATATCCCTAAATCAATAAACTAAAAAATTATACTATACTTTCAATAGATTTAAATGTATACCGTATTTTTCAATACTGTCAAGTGGGCGATTTATGTGTGTGTATTTTTATAAGTATCATACCAAGCAAATTTATTTATTTCTATTTTACTGAACATTCAAATCAAATGTGTTTACTAATGTCATTTTTAGATAAATTATTATTATCTAACATAGCTAGTGCATTTGTACCTTTTATAAAGATGATTTAATGCAATCTTTATACATAAAAACATATCTTTAAAAATTTTATATACAATCAGAGGCAATTCTACGAATAAAATGAAATTCTTAAAAAGTACTGACTGGTTTATTAAAAGTAATAAAAAAAAGGTCCTTAAAAACTAAAACTCACCCTACTGAATTGTGTCAAATACCTAACTAGCCGATTAAATTCGTCAAAAAACTGACTTGAAAATCACCTTCTTTATGGGGGTAGAATACCTCTTTCCCCCACACACCCTCCCCTAAAATCGCCTTTGTATGCAATCTTTAAAGATAAAAAATCTTTGTTTCTTGAAAACACTCTACAAAATTAATAAAACTTGTTAATCTAAAAAAGATTTTAGTCTTTGTATTTTGTGAATACTTTACATCGTAGTTGAAAGAAATAAAAGCTAGAAATATGTTTTACACAAGCTCAAAAGACAAGCTTGGAAAACATTTACTTTTTGTTGCTTTACAAAAGTAATGCAAGTAACATATAACAACTTGAGTGTTTTTTTTTTTTAATTTTAATCGCCAATTAAAAAAAAAAAAATGTGTGATTCTAAAATTGATAAACTTGATTTTAAAAATTTGATTAAAAGATGTGTATTTTTCGCTTGTGGGTCTTTATTATTTTATATTTTTGTTGAAATATTTAAAGAATACTAAAATACTATGATAATAAAACACATTTTTTAAAACAAAGTAATATAGTTTATAAAACTATATAATAAATATAAGTTTATTGCAATAAAAAATTTTTGAAATTTTCCGGAAATTTTTAACCCTATTTTGTTATGTTTATATTATTCTTGATAACAAGGGTATTTATACTCACATGAAATATTTTAATAAAAATCGATTTTTAAATAAAGACTATCCATAACAAAAGTTTTTATTTTATAAAAATAAAGCAATAGAATGAGTTCTGACGTCAAAACAAAACAAATTGAAATAGAATATTGGTTAATCCCCTGTGTCGGGTTGAGCGAGTAGAAATTTGTTTCGATGTATATATATATATATATATATATATATATATATATATATATATATATATATATATATATATATATATATATATATATATATATATATATATAGATCTATAGTTTGTTGGCTTTAGGAAGAGCGGAAGGAAAAAAGTGATTCTTACGCCAACACATACGTCACTTTTAATTACTTTTGACTTTCGTCCAACATTTTCGTGTTATACGAAAGTCAAAACCATTAATTTAATTACAAATTAATTGTTATATAAAAAAACCACAAAAACGCAAATTTAATTGACCGGAATGTTTTTAAAAACATTCTGAATGTTTTTAAAACATTCTGAATGTTTTTAACAATATAAACAATGTTTTTATTTTTATTTTTTTTAATAAAATGTTTTTATTTTTATTTTTTTTATTAAAATGTTTTTATTTTTATTTTTTTTACTGTAAATCATGCGCGGAGTGTTGCTACATCGACTATCTTATAGCCTGACTCGCAAGGGAGTGCTGCTACATCGACTGACAAATAGCCTGACTCGCAAGGGAGTGCTGCTACATCGACTGACAAATAGCCTGACCCGCAAGGGAGTGCTGCTACATCGACTGAGGGTTTGGTTGGGGCAGGCAGTCTATCATTATTAAAAAAAAAAAATTCCGGTCTTGAATTTTAATTTTTACTTTTTGTCAACAAAATATGGAAAAAACTTTCGGACAACATCTAAGGGTTCTATATATATATATATATATATATATATATATAGAACCCTTAGATGTTGTCCGAAAGTTTTTTCCATATTTTGTTGACAAAAAGTAAAAATTAAAATGCAAGACCGGAATTTTTTTTTTTTAATAATGATAGACTGCCTGCCCCAACCAAACCCTCAGTCGATGTAGCAGCACTCCCTTGCGGGTCAGGCTATTTGTCAGTCGATTTAGCAGCACTCCCTTGCGAGTCAGGCTATTTGTCAGTCGATGTAGCAGCACTCCCTTGCGAGTCAGGCTATTTGTCAGTCGATGTAGCAGCACTCCCTTGCGAGTCAGGCTATAAGATAGTCAATGTAGCAACACTCCGCGCATGATTTACAGTAAAAAAAATAAAAATAAAACATTTTATTAAAAAAAATAAAAATAAAAACATTTTATTAAAAAAAATTAAAATAAAAACATTGTTTATATTGTTAAAAACATTCAAAATGTTTTAAAAACATTTAGAATGTTTTTAAAAACATTCTGGTCAATTAAATTTGCGTTTTTGTGGTTTTTTTAAAAAACGATTAATTTGTAATTAAATTAATGGTTTTTACTTTCGTCCAACACGGAAATGTTGGACGAAAGTTAAAAGTAATTAAAAGTGACGTATATGTTGGCGTAAGAATCACTTTTTTCCTTCCGCTCTTCCCAAAGCCAACAAACTATAGATCTATATATTTATATATATATATATTTATATATATATATATATATATATATATATATATATATATATATATATATATATATATATACATATATATATGTATATATATATATATATATATATATATGTATATATATATATATATATATATATATATATATATATATGTATATATATATATATATATATATATATATATATATATATATATATATATATATATATATATATGTATATATATATATATATATGTATATATATATATCATGGCCTACTATATTACACGCCCCTGTATGTTATTTTAGAGGCCTACTTATAAAAAAGATGGCTGTGCAACTATAGAGAAAACATATTATTATATCTCATCTAGACTAAATAGATAGTATAAATATAATATTACGAGTAGAAATATTATGAATAAAAAAGTATTCACAAAAAGCTGTGCTTTCATACTAGCGATTTATGTATTTATAAATATATATCTGTGTATATTATATACATATATTTTTATCTATAATATATATTTTTATATATTTGTACATTACACATTTAAATTGACAACACTGAGAGTTTACAAAAAAAAAAAAGGGTAAAATTTGTGTTTTATTTATTTATTTTTATGTTATTATCTATTTAAGTTTGTTTTTTTTAAGTATTATTTTTCTCTCTGTCTACTTTTAAAACTTTTCACACCATCTTTTCATACAGTGGTATTGATTATCTTCTGCTTATTGTTAAAAAAGACATTAATTATAATTTTAGAAACAAATTTAAACTCCATTCTGTGTATAAATTGCAAGTAAAGCAAACTGTTGGAAAGTATTTATTAGAAGTTAGAAGTAAGATTTGTTTTATCAAAAATAAAACAAATCTGGATACATTAGCATCTTTGACATTAGCACCTTGTTTAGTTATTAAATTTGAAAGATTGTCTAATACTGCAAAACATCCACATGTGAAATCCTTAAGCGAAGGCACAGTAAGACAACCTCGTGAAAGTATTTGTAGATAAGGACAAATATTTATATTGCTTGCATCTGCAAGTAATATAAATATTTGTCTTGCAACCGCTACATTTACTTCTATTTATTAATTTCTTTGCTATATAACCAGCAACTGTTGTTGCAACTTCTTCGGTTTCAGGTGATAGAGTTAATTCTGATATCTCATTTAAGTTTAAATTTAATGCTATTAGTAATTCATTAATTGGGTTATCATAATTGTTCTTTAAATCTTTATCTCAAAAAATTACATTCTCTTAATTAAAGTTGGACATGCTAAAATATTTTAATATTTAGACTATCAGGATGATAAATAAATAAACTTGACTGATTACCAAATTTGGAATGAAGTAAACTAAATCATTTGCTTGATGATTGTCAATAACAACTGCTTGAATTTTAAAGCCAGAAAAAGAAAGAGAACTAATAAAATCTGATATTTGCTCTGAAAGCCATTTACCACTAATGGTAACTTCAGGTACAGCTTTTATAACATAAGGAATAGATTTCTTTAAACTAACAATCATTAATGCAACAACTCCTTTGTACAGAGTACCATTGTCATCTGCACCCACATAGACAACTAAAATATTGTGCCAGTTTCTGAAGATAAAATTCATCTACAATTAGTATTATATCTTCATGTATTGAACCTTTCTCATGAGAAAGGTTCAATACATGAAGAACCTTTCTCATGAGAAAGGTTCAATACATGAAGATATAATACTAATTGTAGATGAATTTTATCTTCAGAAAAAATTTAAAGAGAACTAATAGAAATTCTATTAGTTCTCTTTCTTTATCTGGCTTTAAAATTCAAGCAGTTGTTACTGACAAGTGTTTTAACAGCCTTTATTGCATCAACTCCAACTTGTTTTATTTTATTTAATAAAGAACTTGAAGGTAATGGAAACAATTCAATTAAAACTTCATATGCTTCTTTAGATGTATATCTTAATAATAAAGCATGTCTAATCATATCTGCAGAATATTGTGGTTTGCTTTATAGTATATTTTACTATTTATTTCTTCAAGAAGTATACAAGTTTTAGGTGGTCTTCTTAAAGCAATAGGTGATGGTGGTGTGGAAGGCCGTTTTAAGCATACGCTTGAGAAAATTTCAGGAAAAAGGTTTAAGTTCCAATTTATCTTGTATTTTATACCTGGAATAATGTACTTTTTATTAAAATACTTTTCACATAAGACAGAATATGGTGAAAGCACCCAACCACTATAATTTACAAAACAAACCCAATAATTTAGCAACTGTTGATTTTTCAACGGAAAATGAAAAGAAGCAACTTTTATATCTTTCAAAGAACTGTTGTATCCAGTTTTACAACCATATGCATAGTTACGCCTATTGTTCGTATTGTTAATTATGGTTCTGTATTCTGTAAAATACATTATTTCTTAGTTTTTAATTAGTTTCCAAACTTTTTTATGTTCCATGCGGTCTTTCGAGTAAGGTCAGCAAGCAAATTAGAGCTGTTATATTTTTATTTTCAAGAAGAATTGATGTTGTTCATTGTTTAAAATAAAAATTTAAATAATCGTCTGTTTGTTGTTGATTGTTTTTATTTTTCTAATTTTTATAGCCTGTTTTCATTTTTTAGAAGAAGTTAGAACTAAAATGACTGGTAAAATAGTTTTTTCAGTACAATGTTTCTTTTTTAGTAAACTATTTCAGTTTTGTCGTTAGTCTTTTTAGAACATTTTACGAAAGTATTGTTTTATTTTCTAGAGCAGTTAAGAAAAGCTGATGGCTTTTTTAGTAAGTTCAATTCATTTTCTTATTTATAGATTAAGATTATTTTTTGTAGAAAGAATAATGAGAATAAAATTTTATTTATGTATTTATTATGAAAAGTTAAATAAAATAAGACTGTTGTTTGTGGTCATGTAAGTTTAAATACATAAGTTTGCGTTTATTTCGATCTATTTTATATTTCTCTATATCTATATGTATATATGTATATTTTATATTCTTAGGAAAAATAATAAGGAATAGAAAAATTAAAAAAAATTCTTCTGGAATTTGTCAAAAGAATGTTTTGTTATGCTTCATTTTAAGGTATCTGAATATGTATTTATTAGAAATTTTTAATTTTGTTCTTAAATGGTTTCATATTTTTCATTACAATGTGAAATGTAGTCTGCATTCTTTGTTACATTAAAAATAATTGATGCTAATAAATGTTGTATTATGCTCAAAGTTAAAAAGTTTTTGATAAATACGTGTATGTGGTGATATATGTTGTATAGTTGTTTTATAAATGTGTTTATATAAATGTGTTTTTATAATAGCATGAAATGTATTTTATCTAATGCGTACATGATTGTTAAATTAGGTGTTCTTATATGTTATATAACATTTTTAAAAATATTGTGTTTTATAGTTAGTATAACTATAAAACACAATATATTTGAGATATAGATCTAGAGCAAGATTCGTCAACCTTACCAGTCATTATCTTTGATAATTTTTTGCGTAATGTTGTTACCTTTGGCTTATTTTTATGTTAGTGTCTGTTGTTAAAAATGATTAATAGGTAGTTTCATTACAAGAACTCACTGCTTTTGTTTCTTAATATAAATAGCACAGTGAATATTATTATTATTAGTGCGCATAGTTATGCCTATTGTTTGATATTAGTTACGGTTCTGTATTCTGTAAAATACACTATTTCTTAGTTTTTAAGTAGTTTGCAGACTTTTCTTAACCAAGTGTTTTCTTAAAGAAGTCACGACATTTCATGGTACGAGTTCAAAATGTTTAAGTAGACATTAGGTAGATAATGTTTAGTAGCTTGAAATGATAGGTAACATAAAATCTTTTTACAATTTTATTAAGTAATTAATTTATTGTAATCTTTTTTTAAATTGTACTTTTAAATTTAAAGCTTCGTGTTATAGATGTTAATATTGAAAATATAGCTTACTATAATTCTTAGATGGAATCTAGCGTAAAATATATTTATGGGTAGTTTCATGCTTTCATATGCTTTTAATAATTGAGATAAAAGCCATGACAACATTTTGTTATAAATAAAATTTATCTATAGTATTGTTAAAACCTTTGCTCTTTGAAAAAAATGTTTCTGGCTTTTCAATAAATGTATAATAATTTCTCTTGCATGAATGAATTGTGGTTTAGGATATAATTGTGTTATCATATGTTTGTTTTTCTATATTTAATATAGCATAAATCATTTTCATACATTTTTATTTAAGTTTAGTTGTTTATAATTTATTAAAATTTAGATTATTAGAAAATTCATGTTTACAGAGTTGTTATTAATCATAATCGAGTTGTTGTACCAAGGAAATTGTAGAGGTTTATTTATAAAATATATTATACATATTATAAAGAAAATTTTGGTTTTTATACATTTTCACAAATAAATAGTTCAATATATATATATATATATACATATATATATATATATATATATATATATATATATATATATATATATATATATATATATATATATATATATATACATATATATATATATATATATATATATATATATATATATATATATATATATATAAATATATATATATATATATATATATATATATATATATATATATGTATATATATATATCCTTGGAGTCGCAACAGCGTCATAGTTTGTGTGTTGGAGGGGGAGAATTTACAAACCCACGTTAATAACCTATTTTGTATTGTACATAACTCATTTATAAGTTTTTTTATGCGTTTTGTTCAATGTTTTCTCCCAACACATGAACTATAGCGCTGTCAGCAACTCCAAGGATATATATATGTATATTTATATTTATAATAAAATTGCTACAGAAACGTTTAGTGTTTAACATCATTTCATTAGTTACTAGGCTTTGAAAGAGCGCATTCTCCAAATGTACGCGATCATTGGAGAAAGATCTCTTAAGCGAGTTAAAACTTTTTATGTTTTGGAATTTATTTATTAGTTTAGAAATATTACATAAAGAATCATATTAAGATTAGCAATTATCATTAAGATCATATTATAATTGAAGTAAGTATAGAAAATAGCAATGTATACATAACATTTTTTTAGATATGAAGTAGAAAGGGTCACTCCTTTTAATTTTTAAAATCGTTTACATTTTGTTTGCATTAGTTTTTCTTTTAGCTTTGTTTTTATATTTTAAGCAGTTTTGTTTTTATTGAGCTTATATTTTATTTTTTAGAAGAAAAATAGGGGCATGGATGAGGCCTAATTATTTTTTATGCAACAAAAAAGTTATACTAATGCTATTTCCATAAAATTGGTTATTACTACTTTGAAATTTTAGTGATGCTATTAACTATTTTTGTTCTTTTTTAGAAAATTTAGAAAAATAAATTAAAATTTTGTGCTATCACTGACATGGCATGTCACATGTTATTGTATGTAAAGGTTAAATTTTGTTATGAGGATTACAGTTCTTATAAAAAAAATGAAGGTAAAGAGTATTGTTTGTATATATATATTTTGTTTACTTTGAATATTTTTAAATTTTCTTGTGTCATTTTAAAATTTTTTGTGATATATATGTGTTATATAATTATTTTATAAATGTGTTTAAATATGTATATAAGGTATATATATTTAACCTTAAACATATTTAAACACATTTATTGTGTTTGTAGTTGGTACATATGTTTATATTATGTTGTTTCCATGTTTTCAAAGTGCTGTGACTTGGTAAACGTGTAGAGCAAGATGTGTCAACCTTGCCAGCCAAGTGATGTACTTAGATTATCTCACCTCTAAAATAAAGCCCTAAAAATAATCTATTTTCAGCATTTTAACTCTGATCCAAATATCCTCTACTACATATCAAAGATACTCAAGTTAAAAGACCTTATTCAACACTCCAACTGTTTATTTGTTTGGAAACAGCAACATAAAACCTTACCTCCTCCATTTACTGATTTTTTTACTTATAAAAAAAATACTTGTTACCAACTTCGATCAGCTAAAAGCTTCAAATTATCTATACCTAAACATAGAACTGTTTGTTATGGACATGAATCGATTAAATATCAGAGCATATGCACATGGAATAGTCTCCCCTCACAGTTAAAATCTCTCCCTACATTTTCCAAATTCAAAAACAGTGTATTTAATTTTTTTTTAAACAAGTATTTTTCCTAATTTCTATGCTACTCTACTGCTAACTATCTACTATCCATCTTAACCTTATTCACTTCAATGCTGGTCTATAACTACAATAATTGATCTTTTCTAAAATTCTTTTCTACTACTTTCTTCATTTCAACGCTGATTTATTACTACTAATACTTGCTCTTTCTTAACTTTTTCTTAAAAACTTATTCTATTTCCAACTCTCACTATTATAAATATTGCTATTTTTTAATATTGTTATTATTATTATTGTTGTTATTGTTGTTATTATTACTACTAATATTTTTGTTACCATTACTATTATTATTATTATTATTATTATTATTATTATTATTATTATTATTTATAGAATTGTTATCTTTATCATTTGTATTATTATTATTTTGATTATTATTACTAATAACTGGAGTTTTTATTATTATTGCCTATTATTATTACCGATACTTATATTACTACATTATTTACAATGTTGTTACTGTATATTATTATAATCTACTTCTCTTTTATTGCTATATTTTAATTAGGTATATAAAAGTCATTTATTCTAGATAGATGTATAAAAGAAATTTGATTTTTGTCCTAAATTATCAAACTTTGTACTTAATTATTATTCCAAAAGTTTTTCGTTTAAGTATTGTACCGTTTACGTTGTTTGTTTTTTTTGTGTTTTTTTTTTTTTTAGTTTGGTGTTTTAGTTTCTTATTATGGTGTTTACTTAAAATTAGTACTTGTACTATATGTAAATATTGCATGAAATGTAAAATCTATTTCAGAATACATTTAATTTGAATATAACAGAGGGTTACACGACAGTGTTTAGTGACAAACTGTTACTGCTTTAGGTCTAGGTGTTTTCAAGCCTTTATTATTAATTATTCTAAAAATACATAATAATGTATTTTAATAACATTTTGTTATATATGAATGTTATGTTACTTAAGTTATGTTATATGCATATTATATTAACTTATGGTGCATGCTATTGTTGTGTGATGTTGTTTTTTTGTTATCTTTTGAGTTGATAGACATTTGGCTTACCTTCATTTGGTGTCTATTGTTAAAAATGATAAATAGGTAATTTTATTATTAAAAATCACTACCTTAAATCATTCACTAAAAGCCAAGACAAATTATTTTGCATTATATGCAATTTATTTTATCTCAATTTGATTTTTTGTCTTTAGCACTTTATTATATGATTTTGCTATAAATATTTTGGAATCATGATGTACCAGCAGGCCTTGTTAAGAAGCATTACGCAGCTCGCATTTTGCCTGCAAAAAGGCAATTTGCCTAGGCGTTCAGCAGTTTTGCGTTACGCAAAAACTTTTATTATTTAGAATATTTTAATTATTTTTGATATCGTTTATGTAACGTTTATTCAGAAGAAATAAAGTCGTAAGTAAAACCGTTTAACCGCAATTGTAAACTAATAGATTTTTTGTTAAAGAAACAGTTTGTTTAATAATTTTTTTGTTGTTGTTAAAAATTAGTTTAAAAAAATTAAGTGTTCTAAGTTTTATCTTAAGGAATAAATGTCATATATAAATTCCTTTTAAATGTAAAAATTACTTTTTGTCATAATAGTTTAAAAAATGCACGATTTATTTTGATGTAAATATATTATTAATAAGATTTTGTTTATTGGTAATTCAATAACGTAAAGTTTTAATGACGTTCGTTTAATTTATGAAAGTAAATTATGATCGTGAATATGTTTTCGGTAACTGATAAATAATAAAAAACTCTTTATTGTTTAAAAACATTAAAAAGAGTTCACAAAATAAATAAGAAAAAATTTATTAACAGTTATTGAAATAAATAAAAACCAACTGCAAAATTATAAGAAAATAAACAAATATTTTACGTTTCATGAAAAAAATATTTTTTTCAAAATAAAATTTAGTTTATATTAAAAAAAAAAAAAAAAAAATGATTTTTTTAATAAGAACTTAGATTTTATTTGTAACTTTTGTTATAGTGAGAAAAAAAAACTGTTTGTATGATTTTTAACGCGTTGATAAAATAACTTTAATTACAATGCGGTACTTGAAAAGACGCTAGTGACGCAATACAACTTCTAACTATGCAAAATATATTTGCTGAGTTGAGTTACTTTGAAATGCGCTAAGCGTTTTCGTTACGCAGCGAAATCTCGTAACAAGGCCTGTACCAGCATAAATTGTTTTCTAAAAGGTAACATGAAATAATAATATTTAACAACAACTACTCTGGTAAATCATAACAGTTTTTCTCTATAAGGTACATTGACTTTCATTTTTTGTATGTAATGTTTTTCTTATTTATTTACTTATTCATTTCATTTTTTATTTTCAATTTATCAGATGATGTATTTATGTTGTACATAATACATCATCTGATAAATCTAAAGCTACTTTATTTTTTTTTCAAACATCTCCTAGCTGATATATATATATTTTTTTAAGTCATAAGAGTATTGTATTGTATATGTAATCTTAGGCCAAGTCAAGATGTTCCGCCGACATATTGTCAACTATACATTTATGATCCACTTTCAGCAGTAAATTTTAGAATGCGACAATGTGGTAATGATTTTTGCTTAAGTGGCCTAATGTTTTGATTGCAAAAATTTATTAGTGAAGAGAACCCAATTTCTCCTGCATTTAAAAACAAAGCTGAAGTGGAAGATGAAAAAATTCGCCGAACAGCTGTAGAAGGTTGCTCAGTCTCGATTATAAAAATGACTTTACTTGAAGGGCAAGATAGACGTTGCTATAATCTCCTTTCACATGATGTTGCAGTTGTATTTGTTGGCAAAGATGGTGCTTCCAGGGAAGTTGTTATTACCCAAGAGGTCATCCTCTTAAAACTATATCAAGTATGTCTGCCTACTTAGATCCTATGCTTTATTCTCTATTTTTTCTAAGGGTTGATGCTGGTTGGCATAATCAAATGGTTCACAACCCTGAATGTGCTACATTGGTTAGAAATCATGTTACATTATCTCAGTATTACAATTATAGACTTTCAGTTAGGCAATTAACCTAAACAGAGAAGCAAGTAGCATGATGCCTTACACAAACATGTAAACAACCTTGGAAATGATCATGATATTAGACCAGGATGTGTTGTAGTTTTGCCATCAACAATGTGGGAAGTTCTAGAGCTTTATTTAATTTAATTTGTTTAAACATAGTAGTTTTAATAAAAGAAATGTTTGTTCCAGGTTTTTTGCTTTTCTGTTTATATTATTGCTTTTCTGCAATAAACTTAAAAAAAGACATGGATTTCAATTAATCTCAAGTTAAAATATAGTCTTTAATTAGAAAAGATTACAATTTGTAAGATTCTTTTACATTTATTTATTATCCAATTGTAACAATAGTAATACTACTGGTAGTATGTTTAAAGAATACAGTGAAGTTGAAATGGCTATTAATAGGCGAAGAATTTATTTGTGTAAATTCTAATAGGCAAAAATAATTGCTGTCCAAATGAAAGAGATAAAACTAGGCAAGGTGAAATTAGTTATTGCTGAAATGTAAAATATGCTACTCGGCAAGCAGAAAACTTACTTGCCAGAATTCAGTGTCAAGCAGTGTTAATGTTTGTTTATTTGATTTTAAACACTTTAGAACAATACTAAAAATGAATTTTACTAATTATAGTAACAGTTGATAACAGTTTTAAATTAAAATGATTTTAAATTTTTTTATAAATTCAAACATAATTATGTTTTTTTTTTAGTTGCCTTTGTCATCACTTGATTAGTTTGCTTACTGTTGAAACATGGTTTTAATTTTGTAAATTTAATGATATGAAATTTACTCTATTAGTCATTAGTCAACAGTTAGAGAGAAGCTGGAACTTCAAATAATAAAGGTAAAAATAGTTTTGTTTACTGGTAACTTAATAAAACCAGTTAATATTATTTATTGCGTGTCTTTTACTTTTTTTAATATGCTGCTTTGGAAACACTTTCTTTCTCTCCCTCTCTCTGTTAGATGAGAGTTAAATTAGAATTAGTACAGGGAGCATCAATTAAACATGTAATTACTGAGCTCTTACGTATTTCTTAATACCATAATTGATAATGACCATGTATATAAAATATTTTACGAGTTGCTTGCTATTTTATGATATAATTATTCAAATTGTTTAACCATAATTGTTCAATATTGAAACAAATAAAGTCTTTTTAGTTCAAGTATTTTAGTTGATAAAATATCTTATTAGTTTGTGGTTTATTCAGCCGTGTTTTTACGTTAAGTTGTCTAGCCTTTTGATAATCTTTTCTTTTTTAATTATTTTGGAGAGACATAGTAAGAGAATAGCGCATAGCATAAGATATTTGTGTGCCCTACAAATATCTTATGCTATGCGCTATTGTTTCTGTGTTTTGTGTTGATAGAGCTGGGCTGTTATAGCTATTTTTTCAATTCTTTATATTTTCTGTTATTTTTATCTGTTATATTCTACTAACAATAAAATGCAAATGATACTTTTGTAATTAAAAATTGTAATTATTTTTCATTTCTTTTTTTAGGTGTTGGCAGGCTTTACTTGGCTTTCTTTTTATGGTACCTGCTGTGTGTAACAGATTTTAAAAAGAACTTAACGATGTTAATGTAGTATTTTTTTGTCGTGAAATAGGGTGAAAAATATTAAGACCACCAAGAAAAAAGGCTTTTTTATTAGTTGGTACCACTTTTTAGATTCTAAAAAAGTGGCAGCATTGCTTTATTTTATCATCAACATCCTGTTGGTATGACTGAGTATTGAAATTATTGATTTGAATTTGAATCTGTTAACTGTTATTGTAGAATTATGTGCTTTAGTGAACATTTGGTATATTTTGCCTTTTGAAATGTAAGTTGCGGACAAGTGAATATGTATGGTTCAAACGACCTTTAAGTCGGTATTTGTTAGATTATTGCTGTTGATAGTGATACAGTTTAATATTTTTCTGATTTTAAATATGTGATTTTGATTATTTAAGAATTTTTTGTTGTCAGATAATATTATATTTTCAAAATATTGGTAAAGCTGCTGACCCTAGTCCTAAAAAGCAAGACAAAGTTTAAGCATTATTAAAGTTGGAAACATTTTCAATACGGGAATTTGGCACGAAATGTAGACTAAGTAAAACAGTAGTTTTTACCATCAAGCAACGATTGAACTTTAGTTTTACATCCTCTCCAAGACGTTCCACTTCAGGGCAATAACCAGTCATGGACCCACATGCAAGACAGGGTCTGCTTGCAAACTGTCGAAAAAGCAGAAGAATGACCAGCAATCAGCTCCAGGGTGTGCTGCAGGAGCATTAGATCAATGTCTCAAAAAGTTGTTTTCAAAGATGCCTGATACAAGATGGATTTGTAGCACGTCGACCACGCAAAAAACCGCTCTTGACCAATGCTCAACAAACGCGACGGTTGCAGTGGGCCATGGATCACAAAGATTGGACCACAGAACAATGGAGAAAGGTACCACTATTTATATAAGAGTTTACAATCATGTACTCTAATTTGAAGCAAAATCTAACATATTTTTTCATGTAATAATGATGTTTAATATCATACATTACCCACTAGTGCAATTGTTTTATGTATATAGGTATCGAACATTGTAGCAATGGTTATGTTTATTGCATAAATGAAAAATGAAGCGAACATGTAATCAATGATTACAGGATGTTAATTTAATGTGTGCTCAAGACTTTTACAGTGTGTTTGTATTTTTAGGTTTGCTTCAGTGACGAGTCTATGTTCAAGATACTTGACGATAAATGTCAGTACGTGCGCCGTCATTCTGGGGAAGAATTTCAACCGCAATGTCTGGTGAAGACCGTCAAGCATCCTACCTCAGTAATGGTATGGTCGATGATAAGCTCTAATGGTGTAGGACCCCTTAGAATGGTTGAAGGCAAAATGGATCAACATCAATACATGAACATACTGGAGAAAAAACTTCTACCTCAACTTCCAACCTTCATTTTCCTGGTGGTAGTTTCATCTTCCAACAAGACGGCGCATTGTGTCAGATGGCGCGTTGTTACAAACTTTTTGAACTATAATAATGTTTCGTATCCTACCATGGACTGGTAATTCACGCGATTGAAAACTTGTGGATGATAGTCAAAAAGAGAATAGCCGAAAGAAAGCCAAGAACAAAAGTTGCATTGATTGAGGCGCTCATAGAGGTTTGGACACATGATCGAGAAATACAAGATATGTATTCAAGGCAGATTGATAGATTGATGGGATGCCTAAGAGGGTTTAAAAACTTATTGCAGCTAGAGGAGAATCCACAAAATACTGAACTAGGCTCATTTTATGACATTGTGTGTGTGTCTTTATAAGAAATATTAGAAAAATTCACTTTTTCGACAATGGTCTTAATATTTTTCACACCACAGTATACATATATTTAAAGTTTTTTTTAATATTGCACTGTAATTTTTTTGTTGCATAAATAGGCCTCTTAAAATCAGCCTCTAAAATGTAACATACACGACCGTGTAACATAGTAGTAACATAAAATATATATATATATATATATATATATATATATATATATATATGTATATATATATATATATATATATTTACATATATATATATATAAATATATATATATATATATATATATATAATATATATATATATATATATATATATATATATATATACATATACAGAGACGATTTTACAGGGGAAAGAAGGTGATTTTCAAGTTATAATCGGCCATTGTGTGCATATATATGCACACATATATATACATATATGTTACTTTAAATGGAGTTTAAATACTACACCATGACTAAGTTGTAAGATATTTTTTAATAAAGAAATGTTTCCCTAAGTTTTTTTACAAAAAACGCTGTTTCATGCCAAAGACACGGGTTTCAAAGTGGAGGGCCTTTAGAAAAAAAAGTTGGTACTCCCAAACCCCTGGCCTTCCTCCCCTTCCTTCGTTATTGTCGACCCTGTAATTTCGACCATTAAATATATATATATATAATAAATATATATTAAATATATCAGGTTCCCGTTTTTATTTAAAATAAAATGTTTTTAATTGCAGCTAGTTTGAGAGGTAGTTTCTTTTAGAAAAAATGTTAATTATGTTGTTTATACTTTTCATTCGTCATTACTGTTATTAACAGTGCAGCAAAACTTGAACTAAAGTATCAACTACTAAACTAAAGTATCAACTACTAAACTAAAGTATCAACTACTAAACTAAAGTATCAACTACTAAACTAAAGTATCAACTACTAAACTAAAGTATCAACTACTAAACTAAAGTATCAACTACTAAACTAAAGTATCAACTACTAAACTAAAGTATCAACTACTAAACTAAAGTATCAACTACTAAACTAAAGTATCAACTACTAAACTAAAGTATCAACTACTAAACTAAAGTATCAACTACTAAACTAAAGTATCAACTACTAAACTAAAGTATCAACTACTAAACTAAAGTATCAACTACTAAACTAAAGTATCAACTACTAAACTAAAGTATCAACTACTAAAATCCCTTTATTTTTAAAAAGTTTTAATCAGATTCCGTATCAAAAATAAATTCTAAATGCCTAATTTCATTACTTTTAGATAATTATATGAACAGATTTTATGATTTTAATTGTTTTAATGTAAGGGGGTAATAATGTAAGAAGGCTATAAGTGAGGTATTTTTAAAGTTGATTTTGAGAACTAATATGAATCAGGTGTCCAAACTTTCTTAAGATATTTTATTCATTAATTGTTTCAGCCATACGAAATTTTAAAATAAAAATTACATTTTGATTAAATATTTATAAAAAACTTTTTGTTTTCATTTTGTTTGTACAAACCTCTTTCTATAACTTTTAAAGTTAAAAGAAAAAAATTTTCGAAAATGGAAAATAATAAAAAAGAACTAAAATTTTTTCTACCACCAATATTTTTTGGAAAGAAAAGAAAAAGAACAACTTTAATTAATTTTGTACATTGTTTATATGTCGTGTATTTATGTATATAAAAAATGTTGAATGTATTACTTTTTTGCATTTTCCTCTGTCAATTTATTTGTTGTTGCTTTTTCTATATCTTAATATTTACTTTTGTTTAACTAATCTATGTAATGCGTAATATAAGCTTTAATATTATATGTAGTAGTGTTTGTTTATTTTTTTTTTTTATTTAAGTTTGCCTTTATTTTCTTTTTTATATCTTTCTGCGAAAATTTTTTTCTCTCACTCCTTCTACACTTATGTGATTAAAATTTTTGTTTTCTCTTACATTTTTTTCTCGCTCATCTTATCCTCATCCGCACATTCTCTCTTTTTTTTATTTTGCTTAGCCTTACTCCTTTATATTTTTGTTCTGATTCCAACTTTTTAAATATTATTGTTTCTATTACTTCTTTTTTTATTACTTGTATTAATGTAGTTTACTTTCTTTATTATTTCCTTGTTTTAATATTTTTTTAATTTTATTTGTTTATTTTATTAAGGTGTCACTCCATTGACTAGTTTTTAACTATATGAGTGACACTGAACCTAACTTTGTAAATTATAATTAAATTTGTAATTTTTGATTTTATGGCTAAATAAATGGATAGATAATTGACTCGTAATCAAATTTAAAAAATGTCGAACCGATTGTTCTGTTATTATTAACACATTTATTGGCTTTAGTGCCAGTGATTATTAAATTTGTAATTTTTGATTTTATGGTTAAATAAATGGATAGATAATTAACTCGTAATCAAATTTAAAAAATGTCGAACCGATTGACTTGATAATTTTGTCTTTTATAATATGAATGTTTTGTTTCTATGACTATTTTATTATTATGTAATTTTAAACTCTTTTTTTACCTGTTAAAGAACTTGTGATTTCATAAGGAATTTCTCTATTAATCCATAAACTTTTATGCCAGGTGAAAGGAGCCTGCATTTCATCTGGTGAGCTTTGTGGTTTGCTGACATCTCTAAGAATATCGCCATTAAATAACTTTGGACGAACTGAATCTTAAAAATAAAAACAAAAAATCAGTTTTTAAACTTTAAAAATATTTTTTTATACCAAAATAGTCAGAGCATTTCCAAAACATCTAGCATTTTTCAACAGAAATGATTTTGAATGAAAGATTTACGTATGCAAAGGTTTTTATTAGCGGATACTAAAGATGTTATTTTGTTGTTAAAGTTGTTTTGAGACGATTGACACGGTCTTTACAATAAACCATGCATAAATACGGAATGTGATTATGTAAATACTTGATAACTAATATCTCATATCCTGTAACTCATACCTCATATCCTGTACCTCATACTCTTCTTAAGATTTAACTACTTACCAAGTATTTAAAAACATGCGCTTATCTATCTAACTGGTACAACTAAATATAACTAGTTGTTGAAATGGCAAATTCTTGGTTGAATGACATGTACTTGTTTTGTTTTATTTTATTATTATTTCAATATTTTTGTTTTACAAGTTCAGTTAACAAAATATAAATAACGTAGAAGAACGACAGGAACAAGTAGAAATCTTGTCTTCAAGTCACTATTATTAGCAAAACGTATTTTTTGCAAATTTCTCATTATATAAATTTACAAGTACTCATTATATAAGCAAGTTAATAAATACTACAATAAAAAACGATAAAGTTGCAACAATAGAATATATTCTCTATCTATAGATAAAGTAAAAAATATAACAAAATTTTTTTTTATTTAGAAGCAATTGAATTTTAGTTAAATTTTATTTGGTTAAATGACATGAGTAGCTCTTTTTCGCAAGGTTTATAATCGTCACGTGGGTTAATCCTTCCTCATGATTTAGAATAATTGCAATCATTTGATATCATGCTCATGGTAAGTTTGTTGCTTAATAAAATTTTTAATGTTATTTCACCAACAAATACACAGAGGGCCAGGTGGTGGACAAAAGTAAAAAAATACATCTTCAAAAATTACATTATTATGTACCATTTCATAACTTAAACATTCAGCTTTTATAAAATAAATATATTTTTGTATAATTATCATGACGTATGCTTCAAAGCTGATAATATTTTTTGTGTTACTAATAAGCACGGAATAGATGTTAATTTTAAAACTTCACTTTTTTTGCATAAATTAATAAAATCAAGTATTATCTTTCAAATGAGTTATTACAACACTACTTTGCATGTAAGTTATGTCGAATAAAATGATTTTAAATGACGACGTATTTGAAGTACTTTTTTTAGTTAAAGTTTCACTCATATACTTTTGCGGTCCAAAGCGGTCCAGTAATTTGAGACTTGAAATACATTGTTCAATATGTATATTATCAATATAAACTTGGTTCCACGGATGTCCTCCTGGTCTCTAATAATGATTTTTACAAGGTAAATGATGCATCCGATTTTATACGGCGTATAAAACATTATATATATATATATATATATATATATATATATATATATATATATATATATATATATATATATATATATATATATATATAATATATATATATATATATATATATATATATATATATATATATATATATATATATATATATATATATATATATATATATATATATTCTAAATGGTTATGTAAAAATTGGGTCTCAGCAAGACTAGTGATTAGTGTTCCAAACTTGTTTTAACATTTATACGTCTTTCAATACCTATTTATAAGATTTCGTAAATGAAATTCATATTTTTATATAGTTAAAACATGAAAATATTAGTGTTTCTTCATATATAATACAAGAAAACTTTAACACTTTAATTACATTTGTTGGAGATTACATACAAATAATTTTAGA
Source organism: Hydra vulgaris (assembly GCF_038396675.1). Classification (NCBI taxonomy): domain Eukaryota; kingdom Metazoa; phylum Cnidaria; class Hydrozoa; order Anthoathecata; family Hydridae; genus Hydra; species Hydra vulgaris. The sequence continues at coordinate 28,259,519 of NC_088930.1, read as the reverse complement.
ACACCATCAGAGTGTTTTTATAACATGGTCAATATTATAATTAATGTTTATTTATTTATTTTTTGCATTAGACACCAAAAAAATGTTTGCTAGCTGTTTTTAAATTAAGTCGTTTAATTTGGTTGATTAGGGGAGCGTAATAGGCATGACATTGGCATAAAACCTGTTTATTTGCTCTGTTCTGCAAAAACTTTATAATTTAAAACTTGGGAACATCTTGTTTGTTTATTAATAAAATTAGCATTTTTATGTCTACTTTGAATCAGTGACGTATATATAGGTCCGTCTTGTCTTGCTTCTGTCTGTCTTCAAGCTTGAAAAAAAAATGAAGCAAAACTTAAATGTACGTCACAAATTCTTGTCACAATGTAAATTAAACAAAAATAATCATTCCAATAGGTCATAGATGAAGCAGAATACAATTATTATCGTCAATTAATACGTTAAATAAAGAGAGTACCCAGCTAGCACACTTACGTTGGGCCAACGTAATATGTAAATATATCGCGAACGTTGGCCATTTTCTCTGATGCAAATATAATGTTGATCCAATATTAGTTTTATCGTATTTAAATGAAAACCTTAATAACAGCGTGATTAAAAATAGTTTGAAAAATTACATTGGTCCAACGTATGTAAAAACATCGCAAAAGTTGGTTGTTTTTTCGATCTAAACTCAACGTTGATCCAATGTTAAGAGATAAACGTTGATTTAATGTATATGGATCAACGTTGACCAGATGTGTATAACCAAAATTAACTTTGAATTATATATATTGAATCAACGCTAACCCATATATATTGGAACAATTTTGGATTTTAGATAGTGGATCAACGTTGTGTTTGTATCGAGAAAAGGCAGATACACAAATATATACTTGTATAATTTATAAGAATTATATTTTATTAAACTATTTTAGTTGATTATAGGAAATATATTTTGCTAATATATTTTTCTCTTTATTATATAACGAAGTATCGAGCCACAAGCAAAACAAACATGAATAATGCCTCTTTAATAAGATGTAGTTTAAGAAGTATAAACAAATGTCATTAGCAATGTTGATTCATCAAAATGGTTGAAATATGTAAATATGTATGTATAATATGAATTTTGTTGTAATAATGTATAATAATAAAATAATGTATATGTATAATGTAATATTAAAATTGTATATGTATAATGTAATATATGTAAAAAATGTATATGTATAATGTAATATAAAAATAATGTATATGTACAATGTAATATAAAAATTATGTATATGTATAATGTAAATATGTATGTATAATATGAAATATGTATGTATAATATGAATTATGTATAATATGAAATATGTATGTATAAATATATATATTAGTTGAAATATGTATATATATATATATATATATATATTATATAATATTTAATGCGTATATAAATATACAAAAATATAAACCACATAGATTTAATTCCAATAAAAGTTAAATGTAACTTTGTGCAAACGTAAAACATAATGTTGAATTGACTTAAAAAACAATCTTACGCCAACGTAAAACACAACGTTGAATCAACGTAAAATATTACACTCTGCCGACTTCTAATACAACATTGGGCTAACGTTGTTTTTTGGTTGTTAACGACGTCGCATTTTTAACCAAAATGATATAAAAACAACATTGGTCGTATTGGTGATGTTGGGCCAACGCAACGCGCAATATTGTTCTAACGTTTTATCAACGTATGTGCGCAAGCTAGGTAGCATTGTGGCATATATTTCTCAACTTTATTTGAATCTGGTGAATAATAAAACAAAAGTAAATTATAATTGCGAAGTGACGATAAAAAAAATCCTATCAATAGTTATTATAATTATCAATTTTTTATTGTTTCACCAACATAGACTAGCCTAATTCTTTAAATTATGTTATACGTCTTAACAAAGTTTGTAATGTAATGTTTACTCAGACGTTACAAACTTGTTTATATGAAACTGATGGTTAAAAGTAGAAATTTTAATTACATAACTTCACTAAGACTATTATTTAATTAAATATTCACAATAAAATAACACTTTCAGCTTCGTCAAAAAGTTTTTTATTCAATAACATACAGACTATTTATGAAATAAATATAATATGCTAAAACCATTAAAATTAAAAAAGAATTATTAATGAATTAAAAAATATCTGTCAAGCTGTTGGTGGCTGTAGAGAAGAGGGGGAGGAAAGTATTTTGAAAAGCTTTTGGGATTTGGGATTTGGGACCCAGAATTTAAATTTACGCCACTGTTTTCTATACTTAAGGCATTAATTTTCGTGATCATAACTTCACAATTTCGTTGAACTCAATTTTATACAAGTATACAAGTTATACAGTTGAGAAGTCTATGGTACCATGGATTTCTCAACTGTGTAAGCCAAGTGATGCTAAAAAGTAATCCACTCAATAAAGATTTTTGTTAAAAAGCCATGTTATTTCTAGTGTATCAAAAAAAAAATCATAAATATTTTGATCAGATACTACTTTGCGATAAAAACTTGAAAGGTCACGGCTTCCAACTTAAAGAAATTAGAAGTAAAAGTACTAAGGTCCATTTTTAACTTAAAATTTATAAACAATCCTGATTACACCAACTTATTGAATCAAAATACAATGAAGCCAAGAAAAATTTTTTTTAAATTTATAAACTTTCTTCAAGCCAAATTCAAAATTTTTCTACTCTTACATATTTTATACTTTTACAGCACTTACATACTACTATTTTTTGAGTAAAATATGTTGAAATTAAATTTATTACCAAATTGAGTTGAAAAGTTTCCTTTCTTTTCAGGAACCTTAAATTCGTTTTCCGTTTCAATTATCTTCCACATATCAACTAAAAAAATGGTAAAAAGTAAAAAAAGTTTTAAAAAAAGTTAAAAAATTTTATTATCTGAATATTATACTAACGTTAAAAATGTATTTTTACCTAAAAATATGTCATGCTTCAAGACTATATTTTTAAAAGTTATTTCATTAATATATGTCATGCTAAAAGACTAGTCTTAATGATCAATGTTTTTATGACAATTTAAACTTACATGTCATAACAGAAAAGACGCATGATGCCAATATTAAAGTTGATTGGTACAGCAAAAGCATACTTATACCTAGAAGATTAGAAATATTAAATACACGGTTAAAACACTACGCTGTTAAAACACTGCACGGTTAAAACATACTACTTTTAAATTAAATTTTAAACGCCATTTTGTTTTAATATTTTATATTTGTTATATAAATATTATTCATATTTTATCATATATTAAATAAAACTATATATATAGTATACAACAAAATATAAAATAAATAATATTAATATGACATGAATAATCAAAATATTAATAGCGCAAAATATTAATAGCGCAATATTATTAGTGCGCATAGTTACGCCTATTGTTCGTATTGTTAATTACGGTTCTGTATTCTGTAAATTACACTAAATCTTAGTTTTTAAGTAGTCTCTAGACTTTTTCATGCGCGGATATATGTTCCATGCGGTCTCTCGAGTAAGGTCAACAAGCAAATTAGATCTAATATGTTCTTATTTTCAAGAAGAATTGATGTCAGGGGCGGATCTAGGGGACGCCTGGTACGTCTGTGGACGTACCCAAAAATATCAGAAATATAATTTTGGTCTGAGAAAAAAAAGGGTAATGCTCAAATAATAAGTTACTAATAAAATATACTGCATTTCAAATTATATATTATATAAATAATATTGCAGTTTTGTTGAATCGGGTTAAAATTATAGTCAGTTTTATTTATAGCGTAACGGGTTCTTGTTTAAAGCGAGTTGTTTAAGCGAGATTTAAAGTTTACATAAAAATAGTTATGAACCAAAAGTCAAAACAATTTTTGATAAATAATATTTGTTGAAAAACATTAATTGACGCTCCCAATTTTATTTCACTATAAAATGAAAATTGTTGTTAATTTTGGATTTAATTTGTTAAAAAAATTATTAATAGAACTCTTTACTTAAAATATATTTTGGGCGTCCCATGCGACATACACCTTAAGTTAAATATTTATTAAAATCTTTTGTTATCAAGAGGTGAAAAAAATTATAATAACAAATACACAACACAATACACCAATGGATGTCCCCAATTTTATATGATTATATAGTGTATCTTTTTTTAAATTTTAGTCTTCGCAATTTATTTTTTATATATATGATTTATTTGATAAAAAAAAATTGTCGGACGTCCTATTAGACACACGCCCTGAAATATATAAATTTTACAAAATTAATAAATGGAATCATAAACTTATAAAATTATCGAATTACCAAATATTCAAAATGTCGCTCGAAATTGAAATCACGAAGCTTAATAACGAAGTCAAAACAGCTATGCTGCAAAATGACAAAATAAAATTAATCTCCTGGAAAAAAAAGTTGGAAGCAAATGTCAGTTCTTTTAAAGATGCCAATATTATTGACTCTTTTAAAGATGAGATACTTAAAAGTTATGAAATCTTTATTTCAAAGAAAAACATAATGGCAATTTTCTTGTTTTAAGGTACTGATATTTTTATTATATTGTTTTGTTATTGATACAATGTATTGATTTTTTTAAGTAATAAATATAAAACTAATAAATATAAAACTTAAAAATACACATAATACATTTAATGAAAATTATTTAATTGTTATATTTTACGTATATCTTAGGTCTCAAACAACTGGAAACTGTCTATACAGTTCTATCTCCTTATGTCTATCTGGGAATAACTGTATAGTTAATGATTTAAGATTATTGACCTCAATTGAACTTTTCCTAAACGCTGATTTTTATTATAACCACCCAACTTTTCAATATGTTTTTAATAATAATCCAAGCTCTTTTTTATGATAACATTCTTCCTTTGTCAGTCTCCCTAAGTTCTTTGGATACAGGAAAAAAATGTAAAGAATTGATAATGATAAAAACTGGTCTTCTTTCCTTTGTATTCTTGCATTGTCAAGTGTTTGCAGCAAAAAAATAGAATGTTTATATCCAGATTTTGGTCTACCAAAGTATAAAATTTTATTTAGCCATACTATTTTACCTCGTATAAATTCATTAAACAATATTTAATCTTTTTATCTCCTTTTTTGTTACGAAGATATTTTAAATTTTTTTTCTCCTTTTCAACACAACCATTATACTCCTTTATTAATGAGAGAGAATTTAAAACGCAAAATTTGCGATGGAATTGGCAAAAAGTTACAGACTAAAATAAATTTCTATGTTGAATCTAAACATCAAGATTGTAATCTTTTGCAAGAAAAAATAAAAAATAAATCTATGCTAGTTTCTAGTCAATCATCTACATCTTTATCCAATTTTAGTAAAATTACTTTTTGTGAACCATTTTCTTTACCCTCCAATAATTACGATATTGGTTATTTGGTTTCTAACTATACTAGTTATTCAAATGTTGTAAAAACCTTAAATAATTCTGAACTTCAAAATTTAGTTCAATCTGTTTTTGTTCCTAGTAAGAAATTTATTTTTCCTAAAAATAACAATGGACGAAGTTTTCAATTTATATGGATAGAAAAATTTCCATGGCTTACATACTCGAATATATTTGATGGAGCTTTCTGTTTACCATGTGTACTTTTTGGGCACAATTTTCCATCTGAATGTAGTTTAGCTGAAAGATTATTTAGTAAGCCTTATGATCGCTGGAATGATGCTTCTCGTTACTTTCAGAAACATGTGTTTGGCAAAAACAATAAGTCTGTCTGCAGAAATAAAGATTTACATGTAAAAACTGTTCAAGTTTTATTTTCATTATCATCGATTTGATCTTGTAAAACAGAATCAATAGACATTATATCTCAAAAAATAGTTCAATCACAGATTTCCAAAAATTGACAGTTATTGCAACCTATTATTAAAACAATTATTCTTTGTGGGCGTCTTGGGCTTTCTTTACGTGGGCATAGAGACGACTCTAAGTTTCATCCTGTTTATCAGCAAGGTTGAAAAGAATGAAGATGGGTTTGCAATTTTTTTTTTAGCTAACTGGAATACTAGAATGTGACACTAAATATATTTTTATATAACTCCATATTGATTGTTTTTTTGTTTTGTTTTTAGGTGCCCTTAGTTGTAACAGTCTTATCACAGAGCGTAGCTGAAGAGGATTTACTAGAAAATTTGTGCCTCCTTCTTTACCAAAGCTTTCTTTGAACCAGGGATATCTTGCTTCTGAAACATGCAGCTATTACATCACGGCTGTTTATTAAAATATTATAATATCTAATGTAAAGAATTTTTTAAATAACAAATATATAAATTTGAAACAGTAATGTGTAATCGTATAACTTTATAATGGGGTATCAGCCAGGATCCAGGGGGGATGGGCCCCCTACACCATAATCTTAAAGTCCTAATTAGAATTAGAGGACCTTTTTTTTGGACGTACCCAAATAATTTTCTGCATCCGCCCCTGGATGTTGTTCATTGTTTAAAATAAAAATTTAAATAATTGTTTATTTGTTGTAGGTTGTTTTTATTTTTTTAATTTTTATAGCCTGTTTTCATTTTTTAGAAGAAGTTAGAATTAAAATGACTGGTAAAATAGTTTTTTGAGTACAATGTTTCTTTTTTAGTAAACTGTTTCAGTTTTGTCGTTAGTCTTTTTAGAACATTTTAAGCAAGTATTGTTTCATTTTTTAGAAGAAGTTAAGAGGAGCTGATGGCTTTTTTAGTAAGTTCAATTCATTTTCTTATTTATAGATAAACATTATTTTTTGTAGAAAGAATAATGAGAATAAAATTTTATTTATGTATTTAATATGAAAAGTTAAATAAAGTAAGACTGTTGTTTGTGGTCATGTAAGTTTATATACATAAGTTTGCGTTTATTTCAATCTATTTTATATTTCTCTATATCTATATGTAATATTTTATATTCTTAGGAAAAATAATAAGGATAGAAAAGTTAATAAAAATTCTTCTGGAATTTGTCAAAAGAATGTTGTGTTACGTTTTATTTTAAGGTATCTGAATATTTATTTATTAGAAATTTTTAATTTTGTTCTTAAATGGTTTCAATTTTTTCATTACAATGATGTGAATTGTAGTCTGCATTCTTTGTTATATTAAAAATAATTGATGCTAATAAATGTTGTTTTATAGTTGTTAAAGGTTTGCGTATATGTTTAGATTATGATCAAAGTTAAAAAGTTTTTGATAAATACATGAATGCGGTGTGGTATAAATACATAAATGTGTTTAAATATGTTTATAAGGTATATATTTAACCTTTAACATATTTAAACACATTTATTGTGTTTATAGTTGGTACATATGTGGTAATCCTTCAGTTAAGCGGCATAAAATAAAATTAATATTTTGCTTTTAAAATGTTTCAGACGTTTTAGAAACAATGCAAGAAAACAAAATAATAATTTTATTTTACGCCGCTTAACTGAAGGATTACCACATGTTTATATTATGTTGTTTCCATGTTTTCAAAGTGCTACGACTTGGTAAACGTGTAGAGCAAGATTTGTCGACCTTGCCAGCCAAGTGATGTACTTATAACAGAGAGTTACACAGCAGTGTTTAGTGTCAACCTGTTACTGCTTTAGGTCTGGGTGTTTTCAAGCCTTTATTATTAATTATTCTAAAAATACATAATAATGTATTTTAATAACACTTTGCATAATATTGTTTCTTATGTTCTGTTATATATAAAAGTTATGTTATATGCATATTATATTAACTTATGATGTATGCTATTGTGTGTTGTTGCTGTGATGTTATTTTTTTGTTATCTTTTGAGTTGATAGACATTTGGCTTACCTTCATTTGATGTCTTATGTTAAAAATGATAAATAGGTAATTTTATTATTAAAAATCACTGCCTTAAATCATTCATTAAAAGCCTAGACAAATTATTTTGTCATATATGCAATTTATTTTATCTCAATTTGTTTTTTTGTCTTTAACACTGTTTATTATATGATTTTGCTATAATAATTTGGAATTATGATGTACCAGCATATATTATTTTCTAAAAGCTAACATGAAATAATATTTAACAACTACTACTCTGATAAATCATAACAGTTATTCTTTATAAGGTACATTAACTTTCATTTTTTGTATGTAATGTTTTTCTTATTTATTTACTTATTCACTAGATATTTTATTTTAGATTTATTAGATTATGTATTTATGTTGTACATAATACATAATCTGATAAATCTAAAGTTAAGTTAATTTTTTTTCAAACATCTCCTAGCTGATATATATATATTTTTAAAGTCATAAGAATATTGTATTGTATACGTAATCTTAGGCCAAATCAAGATGTTCCGCCGACATATTGTCAACTATACATCTATGAAGCACTTTCAGCAGTAAATTTTAGAATGCGACAATGATCATTGCTTAAATGGTTAAATGTTTTGATTGCAAAATTTTATTAGTGAAGAGAACCCAATTTCTCCTGCATTTAAAAACAAAGCTGAAGTGGAAGATGAAGAAATTTGCCGAACAGCTATAGAAGGTTGCTCAGTCTCTATTATAAAAATGACTTTACTTGAAGGGCCAGATAGACGTTGCTATAATCTCCTTTCACATGATGTTGCAGTTGTATTTGTTGGCAAAGATGGTGCTCCACCTGCTTCCAGGGAAGTTGTTATTTACCGAAAAGGTCATCCTCTTAAAAATATATCAAGTATGTCTACCAACTTAGATCCTATGGTTTATTCTTTATTTTTTCTAAGGGGTGATGCTGGTTGGCATTATCAATTGGTTCACAACCCTGAATGTGCTACATTGGTTAGAAATCATGCTACATTATCTCAGTATTACAATTATAGACTTTTAATTAGACAATTAATCTTAACAGAGAAGCAAGCAGTATGATGCCTTACACAAACATGTAAACAACCTTGGAAATGATCATATTATTAGACCAGGCTGTTTTGTAGTTTTGCCATCAACAATGTAGCAAGTCCTATAGCTTTATTTTATTTTATTTTTTAAAATAAGTTTTAATTAAGAAAATGTTTGTTCCAGGTTTTTTGCTTTTCTGTTTATATTATTGCTTTTCTGTTTATATACTTAAAAAAATATAGTCTTTAATTAGAAAAGATCACAATTTGTAAGATTCTTTTACATTTATTTATTATCCAATTGTAACAATAGTAATACTACTGGTAGTATGTTTAAAGAATACAGTGAAGTTGAAATGGCTATTAATAGGCGAAGAATTTATTTGTGTAAATTCTAATAGGCAAAAATAATTGCTGTCCAAATGAAAGAGATAAAACTAGGCAAAGTGAAATTAGTTATTGCTGAAATGTAAAATATGCTACTCGGCAAGCAGAAAACTTACTTGCCAGAATTCAGTGTCAAGCAGTGTTAATGTTTGTTTATTTGATTTTAAACACTTTAGAACAATACTAAAAATGAATTTTACTAATTATAGTAACAGTTGATAACAGTTTTAAATTAAAATGATTTTAAATTTTTTTATAAATTCAAACATAATTATGTTTTTTTTTTAGTTGCCTTTGTCATCACTTGATTAGTTTGCTTACTGTTGAAACATGGTTTTAATTTTGTAAATTTAATGATATGAAATTTACTCTATTAGTCATTAGTCAACAGTTAGAGAGAAGCTGGAACTTCAAATAATAAAGGTAAAAATAGTTTTGTTTACTGGTAACTTAATAAAACCAGTTAATATTATTTATTGCGTGTCTTTTACTTTTTTTAATATGCTGCTTTGGAAACACTTTCTTTCTCTCCCTCTCTCTGTTAGATGAGAGTTAAATTAGAATTAGTACAGGGAGCATCAATTAAACATGTAATTACTGAGCTCTTACGTATTTCTTAATACCATAATTGATAATGACCATGTATATAAAATATTTTACGAGTTGCTTGCTATTTTATGATATAATTATTCAAATTGTTTAACCATAATTGTTCAATATTGAAACAAATAAAATCTTTTTAGTTCAAGTATTTTAGTTGATAAAATATCTTATTAGTTTGTGATTTATTCAGCCGTGTTTTTACGTTAAGTTGTCTAGCCTTTTGATAATCTTTTCTTTTTTAATTATGTTGGAGAGACAGTAATGTCTGTAATGTGTGCGTACAAATATCTTATGCTATGCGCTATTGTTTCTGTGTTTTGTGTTGATAGAGCTGGGCTGTTATAGCTATTTTTTTAATTCTTTATGTTTTTTGTTATATTATTATCTGTTATATTCTACTAACAATAAAATGCAAATGATACTTTTGTTATTACAAATTATAATTATTTATCATTTCTTTTTTTAGGTGTTGGTAGGCTTTACTTGGCTTTTTTTTTATGGTACCTGCGGTGTGTAACAGATTTTAAAAAGAACTTAACGATGTTATTGTAGTATTTTTTTGTCGTTAACTATAAGCAATGATTTAATTACTAATAACCTGTATTACGGGTTGCTTACTGCTAGTATATATAAACCTTGTTGTGGCTATTGGGCCCGAGAGACCTTTCAAAACCTGTTTTAACGGCCCCAAAATCTTAAAAACATTTACATTAGGTATTACTAAAATAAAAAATAAAAAATCTTCTCACATTTGCATAAGGGCCCTAAATTTGCAAAATAGGCCCCCTAAATTTGCAGCTCTCCCCCCAATTGGGGTGTGTGGGGTAGCCTAGCCACGACTCTGTATATATATATACATATATATATATATATATATATATATATATATATATATATATATTATATATATTATATATATTATATATATATATATATATATATATATATATATATATATATATATATATATATATATACATATGTATATATATATACAACATTCATACATACATATACAAATATATACATATGTATAATATTATATGAATATGAAAAGAATAAAATGAAATAGTTAAAAGATTTAATTGACTTTCTGAAAGAATTATTTTTCCAATTTCTGAATTTAAAATATACAAAGCAAATCAAAAATTCTTTTTAGTTTTTTAAAAAACTTTATTGGATCAAAAAAGAAAACTATTTTATACTACCCTTACTTTTTCTTCGGGTAACTGTCGTTATATAACCATTTCCCAATGAGAATCTGGTGTTAACACAGCATAATTTACAATTTTACACAACACTGATGTATTTTTACTTTATTCTTTTTGTATTTTGCGCCCCTCTCCTCTTATGATATTTATTTTTAATTCTTATGATTTATTTTAATTTAATTTCTTTTGATTTATATACTTCATGAAAATATTTTTATAGACAATCGGCATATGCTTCAGAATATTTATACCATTTTTAATTGCAATTTTTTTTTTTCGGAATTTTGCTAACTTGTGTCTTTGTTTTTACGTTTTAGTTTCCATATTCCAGATATTTTTCACAGATCATACACTGTAGTTAAATATTTTCTCTTTCTTAAATCTCTGTTTTTTGTTTTTGAATTAAACTTGGATTTTGTTATTGCAGATTTTTTTTTGAAAAAGCTAATGTTGTTAAAGCTTAAAATTAATTTATTATAATTTAAAAAACACTTTTATTAAATGGCCTAACTTTTAAAAAAAAGGTTTTTTAATTAATTAGACTGCCTGCCGGAGCCAAAACCTTTACCGATGTATGTTTATTCCACTGCGCCTATCCCTATTTAAATCAGTAGATGGGCGTACACTTCAACTTTTAACTAAATCATAAAGTAAACATAAATAATAATTGTGCATAAGAATTAACCAATTAAAGGTTTTCATCATTTTTGACTCGCCTCCATTCCACTATCACCCTGTAGATGATTCAATAACTATTATTTCTTACTCTTCTCTCTCTCTCTCTCTCTCTCTCTCTCTCTCTCTCTCTCTCTCTCTCTCTCTCTCTCTCTCTCTCTCTCTCTCTCTCTCTCTCTCTCTCTCTCTCTCTCTCTCTGTTAGGAGTTTATTTTTTTGAGTTTTTTTACGTCTGATACAAAAGAACTTGGTACTGAGTCAATTTGATAAAAACATTAGATATTTTTCAGGTTAATTTTGAGATCTGGTGACTAGATAGAATAAAAACTATTTTTAATAAAAATTATGTAGAAGTAATTTTATTAAAATAAGTAATTTTAAATTAAGTAATTTAAGTAAATTTACGCTAAATTCATCATCTTAATTAATGGCTTCGTCTGGACATCTGTCTTTACGTTAACTCCGTCTTCTTTACAATTATTTCGACATTTAAAATTGCGTAATAAATAAAGTAACACTTACATCTATAATAGCCTAATTTTCACATCTGATACAAGGAACTTTGTTCTAAGAATTTTTTTTTTTGTTTTTTGTTTTGTTTATTTATTATTATTATTATTTTATAAGGACAAATAATATCGAGTAGTTTAGTTTTTTAAAGAAATAAAAACAACAAATGAATTAAAAGAATATAAAGAAATTTTACCGTTTCGGTTTCTTTTTTATAGCAAACAACAAAGTTAAATTTATAACATAAAAATTATCAAATTAAACACAATCAGATTATATTGATTAGTTGACAAAAAGTTTAAAATGTTTCTTACGAGTGTTTATTATGTTATACGATATGTTTTAAAATGAAATATGATACCTTATAATAGATGGCAGTTTGATGAAATATAATACTTTATAATAGATGATTTTGTTTGATGAGATTTAATAGGAACAATCATAATAGTATATCTTATAAAGTATATTAAAATATTAAGTATATTAAACTGATTTTATTTCACTTGAGTTTTATTATAATATAATTCTACGAACAATGAGATCAGTGACTATTCTAATATAATACAATGAGATAAGTGACTACTCTAATATAATACAATGAGATAAATGACGGCAAAAAACTAGCAGTGTCGACGTTTTTTAATGCTACAATGTAAAATTAAAACTTAAAAATGACTATTTTAATTCAATACTGTTGTATTTTAGCTCAATACTCTGCAAACATTCTAAAGCGGAATTTCAATGGATCTATTTATACATTTTGAGCGGTCCCCTGAGTTTTGCTCATTTGTTACGTAGTGGACCATTAGTGGCAACCGCCAAAATGAACTAGCCACGCTATCAAATGTGGGAATGTTATTGGCTGACCGCTTATAGCGGATGTCACTAATGATCCAATAACTAACCAATGAGCAAAATTCCAATGAACCACTTAAAATATCTATCCACTGCAAATCCACTACAAGTATATTTGCTAGGCACTGTCATATTTTAATAACACAAAACTTCTATACCATTTACAAAAACAGTTTATAAAAATTTTGTATGGTGAATAAAAACAACACAGAAAACTAGTTAGGAAAGCGAATAAACAAAAATATGTTATTATTATTAAATTAAATATTAGAAATTTTGCAAATTGAAAATAATAAAAACTGAAATTTCATGTTTTATTCATTTTTTTTGGAGCTATTTTAACATTTTCGAGTTACATATACCAACGATATAAATCTTTTTAACATTTTACTTTTCCAGTTACATATACCAACGGTATACATCTGAACATTGACAAGAGGCAACGTTATAATGAGTTGCTGCGTTTAAGCGGGAATACTGGTAAACAAAACAACGAGCAGTTGATAAACAAGTTAAGAAATAAATAAACATTAAAATGATTCAAAGGCAGAAAAGGCATAACACAGTTTCAAAAGCCTAACACAGCTTTTTTTCTGATTCGTTTGACAAACTATATCGTTTTGTGGTTCGATGATCGTTTGACAATCGTTTTGTGGTTCGATGATCGTTTGACAATCGTTTTGTGGTTCGATGACAACTTTGATTATGCTGAATAAAAAGAAAAAAAATTACAAAACTCGTGATCAGTACTTGAGATACTAAAAAAAAGTTATTTTGAAAAATTTATAGAGAGAATTTATTATAGAGAGCCTAATATCAACGTTTAATAGACCAAACTCTTATTTCTATATAGGGATATCTCCTGAGGATATCTCCGATAAGGTATAGTGACTAAACTAAATGCTAACTTACTTTGTTTATTTTTGTTAGTCGTTGTACATCATGTTATCATAATGGTTCATATAAACTTGCTACAAATATAAATTTAGGCCGTCCCTAAGGTTGGCGGCCTCGGGCAAACGTAGTTGTGATCCCCCCTTCCCTCCAGTAATAGTCGCATATATAAGCTTTTTGTACTGCCTCCAATACTTTAATACTTACACCACCTTCCAATCTACCATAAGGATAAATATCACTCAGATTTAAGGGCTGTAAGTTAAGGAAATCAAACAGTTCAAAGAGTGCAATTCTAAATGAAAACTTGAATTACTGACAAATAGGTAAATTTATATCCATGTTCTTCAAGATTTTCCTACGGAAAATTTTTCAACAATTTTTCTACAGTTGAATTTTTTTGCCTCTTTGTTTTCAATCGAGTATTGCAAGCGACGTCAATCTTTCTTGCGTCATTGGTGTACCTATGTAAATTTTAGTTAACTTCAGCCGGTCATTGTCACTGGAATTGGCAGCAAAATGCGTAATGCTATCCACAGATTAGTAATCTTTTCTGTTGGTGCTTTTGATTATGTTGAGTGAAAAAGGGGTGAACCTAATGGATGAACTGCTAAATTATGCGTGGAGACTAAATAGATTGGAACAAAAAGTTGATATATCAACGAAGACCGCTAAAAAAAATTTGCCGCGCCGCCCCGGCAAGCTGCCATTCATTATTAGAGAGTATTCATTAGAGAGTGAATGAATGCTTTTCACATTCACAAACTCTCAACTATTTACAACGTTGTTTATATTATTGCAGGGTTGAACAAGAAGAATCAGTTAATTCAGATAATTACAAATTTTTTAAATCATATGTTTATTTTTGTGATATTTATACAGATTTGTGATATTTATACAGATTATTTAAATCGATTTTTTAAAGGTGCTTTGTTCATTGTTATTGTTGTTGCAATTGTTCCACAAAAAGTTCTTTTAATAAAGCTAGTGTAATTTGCACTGACCCTTGCAAATATAATGGTTACACCTCCAATGGTGATAACCGTTTAGAGAAGAATGACGACAAGCAGTTAGATGAACTATTTGAGTCTGAGTCTGATTACAATAGTAATATGGAATAGATTATAATTTTTATAATCTTGTCCATATTACTATATAGATATAACAGAGTTGTTAGTGGGTTAAGAAAATTGAACCCAACCCAACCCAACCCACTGCTACATGAACCCAACCCAACCCATGGGTTGACCCACGGAGTGCATGCAAACATGTATAATTATACCGTTAAATTGGCGACATTTTAATACATTCTAGCCTATACAACCATATTAGATACAAATAATATGTTGTTACTCAGTTACTGTCACTATATGTGTTAGTAAGCAAACTAACAAAGAACAGCTTTAACATAAATGAGCACTATATTAGCGAAGATGGTATTCACCGCAGTTGATATGTTGACACCCGTGTGAGCTTCAGTCCCAAAGTGGCGAATGGCCAACGCTGCATGTTGTACGCAAAATTGTCGGTCAATCCACGAAGCATGAACATCAAGGTACGCTTTTTTCCTGTAGTCGTCAGTGTACAAGTCGAGACACAGTGAAATTGTTCCATCTTCGATAGGCTCCTTAATAGCGTCTATTATTCTCTTCTTTATTTCTGCAGCTTGTAGCCGTGTAGCTTGCGTTACAGTTTCACGTTTAACTAGAGCGTCAGTGATGTCAAATTTTCCATACTTCGCGCCAAAGTCAACACATGTTTGAAGCAGTCTCTTAAAACCATCGTGTTCGACAGATCGAAAAGAATGATAACCATCAGCACAGAATTCTACTTCTTTTCTTTTCATAAGGTCACAGTCATCTTTTGTCAATTGACACTTTAACGCGAAACATTGACGAATCTGCAGTTGTTTGCTGTCCTTCGTGCCGCATAATTTTGCATGATTTATGAGATTTTTTGTGCCAAAGCAGCTTAGACCATCAGCAGACTTATACGCACACACTTTTTTGCATACGGTACACGCACAGAAATATTTCAATTCAACACTCGATGGCTCTCCATTTCCGGCAACGTCACGCTTTTCAAATATTAAAGTAAACCTATCCCAAATCGCAGATTTTGCAGCCTCGTACGGTTTGAATAAATAATTATTGGGGTAACGTTTCAATTTATTTTCTAATTCATCGGCATTCGCCATCATGCTTAGTTTGAATTATTATGATGCTTTTAATTTAATTTTATGCTGTTTATATAGCCGTACTCAGCGATGAATTTGCTATATGACGTCATTCACGCAGAAAAAAACGCTCTAATCGCTAACTGTAAAAAACTGCTCTTGCGTCATCGAAAGTAATTATGCTTTCGATGACGCAAGAGCAGTTTTCTATTACACTAATTATTAAAAATTATTTTTATTTACATTAATACAGCGGCCTGGATATCGATGTGTTGACGTAAATTCGACGGTTGGCTTTAATAAAACTGCGTCATTCGATAGCAAATCCGTTAAATCTTAAGCGCAAATAATGAAATAAACATAACGGTGAAACGGCGAAAATACAATGAAAATGCAGCTAAGGCGTGGGTTATCAGTGGGTTATACTTCCTCAACCCAACACAACCCAACCCAACCCAACCCAACCCATGGGTTAACCCAACCCACTAACAACTCTGAGATATAATAGTTTTTGCATTTTCTGACATTGAACTGCAAGATTCTATATTATCAGCAGTCATATAAATAAAAAATTCGGTTAATAATTTTAAATACAATCCTCTTTTAAAGCATAGCATAAAAATGGCAAATGATAGTATCCTAAGGAAACAGAGCAGAAATACCAGGTTTTTTGTGTGTATTTTTTGTGTGTAAATTTTAGACTTACTTTAGTTAATGACACTGTATAACAGTGTCATTAACTAAAGTAAGTCTAAAATTTATTCTCTAATTCATGGGTCTGAATTTTTACTTCTCACCAGAATAATGCAGAGTTTTTTGCAAAAAAATCTTACTCTAATTCAACTCTTGAATCTAATGGCTACACTCTTCCTGCCAGTGAAACAGATTAACCGATCGTTAAACATTAAAATCACTATAGCTTCTTATGCTAAAGTTAATTCTCAATTGAACACATTTACAGTTTGTGCTCCAGACAAGATTTCCATTATAGTCTTAAAAAAGAGTTCTTTAGAATTCTCTTCAATTTTTGAAAACTTTTAAAAAGTGCTAAACAAGTGGTTCCAATTTTTCAAAACTCTAGAAAACACTTTGACCTTTCTAACTATCCTACGATTAGTCTTCACTCTACTATTAGTTTCTTTATATTAAGTTTCTGAGATTAATAAATTATTTCTTTCCAACTGCATAATTAAAGTCTATCAAATTATCTACAATAACAATCTTCATAAAAATTTTACATCTAAATTAGCTAAGGACTTAGTAACAGCCTAAGGCTTGCAGTGGCTTGTGGATTTATATTTTTTTTAAGGCAACAAAACTCATTTAGTTGCAGCAAAAAAATATTGCAATATTGTTGGTATTGACGAATAACAACTCTCTTACTTTTAGACAAAGTCTAAAAAATTGTAAATGGAGTTAGACCTCTTTTATCTGCCAAGCTTGAACCACTCTCCCATTGTTGCAAGGTTTCATTTCTTTCTTTTTTCTACAAATACTATCATGATCAATGTTCAAACGAGCTATCATCACTATTACGATAAACAAAAACTCATTCTTACTTGGCTTCTTATTCAACAAGTTACATACTTTTACTGTATCTGTCCTTTATGCTATAAAAACTTTTATGAATTCAGTATTTTATTCTTGCGCATCAAAAAAGTTTTTTAACTCTTCCTCATCTTCGTGTTTTATTTTTAATACATTCTGCAACTTTTAAAGTCTTCAGTTAACCATTTTCTAGTATTTTAACCTGTCCTCTATTTTAAAGTAACTCATAGCTTAACAGTGGTTGCTTGCAATCTTGTTGAAAGTAAATTAGAGTTTAAAAATATATAAATATATGCCAGTATGTAATAAATAGTAAATGTACATATAAATTATAATACAAAAATATTATAAATTTTTTTCTAGCCCCAGCTATCAATCCCTGCTAAATCTTACAATTATGCCGGAGCCGGGGCCGGGTTTGCAAAAAGTCTTATTTTTACCCGGAGCCGGGGTCACTCACAACTAGCAAATGTGCTAAACCATCATTTTTGGCATTTTTTCCGGGAAACACCACTGTCTTCAGATTAACCCATATTGTTGTACGCGCATGTTATAAATTGTTGAGAGTTTGCATCTAAAAAATTGAAAATGCGATCAAAATCAAACCACTGACAAGGACAAGTCTTGCATGCCACTGCCTCATTTGCAGTCATTGGACGACTCCATTTGCGTCATTGGACAACCTCATTTGCGTCATTGGACGAATCCAATTAAATCAGCTTCATCCATTGCAAGCTGCCAGCCAACCCAGCACTTCCACACGTCTATCCACACCAGCTGCATTTGCCGTAAAACAGTGTTCAAATGCCTCACAGTTCTCAATCGTGGATACCCATACAATTGTACATCTGAAACCAGACTTGCAAATTTGTAAAAACTTGCTCAGGCTGATGCTCTTGGAGACCAAAAAATTGCTTTTTCAGTAATCAAAAACACACCATCCTCTCCTGATGGAACAATCCGACTCAGTCAAGAGAAAAATGTCTACCAGTACGAGGAGAAAAATGTCTACCAGTACGACAAGGTAAAAAATTTGCATTTTCGAAGGAAAGTAGGTATATAGCTATAAGCAAAGTATTACCACTGTGTTTTTCTTTATTTAGGTTCATCTCTGAGCCGTGGCTAGGCTCCCCCACACACCCCAACTGGGGGGGGGAGCCCAGCATTTTTAGGGGCCCTTTTTGTAATTTGAAATTTTTTTTTTGCATTTTTTATAAGAATATTTGAATATATATATAGTTACTGTTACTATTAATAAAAAAACATGGCCTTTTAAACACGATATTACCAAAATTAAGCAAGCGTGAAAAAAGCAATAATATTTTTCATGTAGAAAAAAAATAAAAAAAAATGTTTAACTCCCGAGGTCCGAATTTTATGAAAAACGCGAGCTTTATAAAAATCTGTCAAACCGTTAAAAAGAAACCATTAAGCAGCAGCCAACCGTGCGAAGAAATATATTTCTCTAATTCGCATATTTTATTAGGTGTTTAATTCGCATATTTTATTAGGTCATATATTATTATAATTTGTATTTAGATTACATATTTCAATGTTTATTTATTTATAAATTATAAATCGTTTTTTATTTTTGGCGATTCACAATTTATCTTGGTAATAATTTATTTTATTACTATGCTATATGTTATTACTTTTGCTTTAATACTATGAAATAAAAAGTCTATTATTTGTTTCAATTAAATCGCATTGCTTTTAAAGAAACAAATGTATAGCATTGGAAAACTGTTACGCTTTGCATTTGTTTATTTTAAAGTTCAAATGGTTATAAGGCCATTATCATTGAACTGATTTTTTTGTTATTATTATTATTATTATTATTATTATTATTATTATTATTATTATTATTATTATTATTATTATTATTATGCGTTGTTAGTTTTTTATATAAAAAAAAAAAAACAAGCAATAAAGGTTTCCAAAAATTTATAATTATATTTCGATAGTATACCAGGATATAATTATTGGTATGAAAAAAGTGAAAAGTGGTACCACTAAGAGAAGAGAAAAAGCTGCAGCCAGGGAGGAAATCGCAGAGGTGTGACATTGTTAAACGTGGTTTCAAAAAGATCGAAATTGATTTTCCATACAATTTAGAAAGAAGGCGATTTTCACTGAATTATTATAACCGCAAGATGAAGAATGGAGAAATCTTTGAGCGCACATGGCTCATATATTCTTTGAACAGCAATAAAGTGTTTTGTTTTTGTTGCAAACTTTTCGGGGTAACTTCTTCACCATTCCGGCAAGGAATGAACACTTGGGAGGGCTTGTCAAAAAAACTTAAAGAACACGAAACATGCAGTGCACATTTCAAGTGCTTTGAACAATGGATGACTTTACGAAAAGGTTAACTGATATTTTCTTTAATTTGTTGCTTTGTTATTTTTTTTTTCTTAATTAATTTCTTTTTCCTCAATTTTGGTAATGCAGGCATTGCAAATCAAGCTACCATAGACGAGAAACAACAAAAGTTGCTTCATAAAGAGCGGATATTTTGGAGGGCTGTGTTAGAAAGGATACTAGACATTACCTTATTTATTTCTGCAAGAAATCTTGCATTCCCTGGTTCAGACACAGCCGTTGGTTCAAAGAGCAATGGAAACTTTTTTGGGGTGTTTGAATTACTGGCTAAGTATGATACCGTTCTCAATGAGCTAATGCAAAGAATTTAGGACAAAGAAACCAAGGAGCACTATTTGAGCAATGACAAACAGAACGAGTTGATTAGACTTTTAGCCAGGGAGATTGAATCCAAAAACCTTTCTAAGGTAAAAAAGGCAAAATACTATTCTATTATTTTAGATTGTACGCCAGACGTTTCGCACAAAGAACAAATGAGCATTATTCTGCGATCAGTAACATGTACTCCTGGAGTAGGTATCGACATTTCCGAAAATTTCTTTGGATATCTCACAGTAAATGATAACACTGGAAAAGAGCTTTTCAATGCATTTTTAAATCAGGCAAAAAATTGGGATCTAAATATTTTAGACTGTCGAGGTCAATCTTAATTAATGGTGCTAATATGAAAGGAAAATTTATTGCAGCCGTGGCGCAGTGGTTAGAACGCTTGCTTTATAAGCAGGAGATCCAGGTTCGAAACGAGCTCTGGACATATTTTCGCGTCACGGTAAGGAAGGAGGCGTGAACTTCCTGGTTAAATGCATTTCCGCGGTGCTCTGTGACAAGACCGTTAGGACTTCTTGGGGCACCTAAAATAAAAAAAAAAAAAAAAAAAAAAAAAAAAAAAAGTAAAGGTGTTCAAGCAAGGTTTCTGGAAATGAATCCTAAGGCATTATATGTTCCATGTGCTAACCAATCACTCAATCTTGTTATTGTTGATGGTGCACTGTCATCCATCAGTGCAATTTCTTTTTTTGGTGTTCTTTCAAGGTTATACACGCTCTTTTCATAGTCTCCTCCTCGATGGGAAATTTTAAAATCATGCGTGGCAATTTCAGTCAAGCCACAATCAGATACCAGATGGGAAAGTAGAATAAACTGTGTTAAACCACTTTGCTTCTATTTAAAAGAAATCTTAGAGGCACTTGAAAAATCGGGAGAACATGCCTTAGAAAAAAGAGATGGGGCAACAGCCACAGATGTACGATCGCTGACAGAATATATTAGAACATGGCCTTTCTTATTATCAATCATTATTTGGTATGACGTTTTATTTCAAATTAACAAATCAAGTAAGCTGCTTCAGTGTTCTGCAACCTCTCTCGACATTAGCTAGTGAAATAAATGCAACAAAAGCGTTTTTTTATGAGTATCGCGAAAATGGATTTTCTGACGCACGTGTTAAGGCATCAGAAATCGCAGAAGTATTGGGTATTGAAAAGGTTTTTTCGATGGTGCGTTCACGAAAAAAAAATCGATTTATTCATACGAGTGTGCTGATCACACTTGGCAACCTGAGCATCAGTATAAAGCAGATTTCTTTTTGCCACTAATTCTTTATCGATCTGAGAGTCTTATCAAAGCTTGTAATGAAAATTCTCTGTCTGCTTATTACAAAAATTTGCAAATAAAGCTTGCTGATATAGATTCCGAGGATTTAAAATCGGAGTTAAAACGTTTTGTCATAGTTATAAAGGAGGAAAAAAATGCTCTCCTAAAATCTGCATATGACTTCCTAAACTACATCTACAAAGAAGAGCTGCAAGAAACTTATCCCAATCTAGTTATTGCGTTACGAATCATTCTTACAGTAATTACCAGTTATTGTTGCAAGTGCAGAACGTAGCTTCAGCAAGTTAAAACTAATTTAAACATTTCATAGGTTAGTATAAATAATCTTGCTTCATTATACATAAATACGTGTAGCTTTATTTCTTTATATTTTTAAATAGGTCAACAATGGTCGATGAACGTTTGTCTTCCTTAGCAATGCTGTCTATTGAGAACGAGGTTGCAAGAACATTAAGTTATGAAGGCATAATAAATGAGTTTGCAAGCATGAAAACACGTCGCAAACCCTTTTTTTCATGGTTTGCGACGTACTTCTATTATCTGCGTAATGCATTTACAGTAGTTAAAGAAACTCTTCACTAGTAACTCTATATCAATTTAACAATTATAAAATATATCTAATTGAATTTAAGCGTTAATTTGATTGTATTTAGTCTTATGAACGGCGACGTTAAAATATGTCAGGTACCCAGTTATTTTGAAGTAATCTGTAAAATGTATCCACTTTTTTAGAAAAAATAAAAAAAAATTGGTGCCTTAATGGCTAGTTTTTTTTTTTTTGGGGGGGGGGGGACCAAATCCACAAGCTACGGCACTGTCTGCACCAGACACCACTTCCATAAAGCTTGACTATAGCTTGCAAGTACAATTAAGTACTGGCTAATTAAATTTAAAAACGAGACAGCTGGCCACTAGACTGAACTAAGTTGGCGCATGCAGAGTTGTTAAGTTTTACTTTTTCCAAATATTTGCTGACATAGGCAAAAACCTTTATGATATTTTCACCATTTCCTTAACAACATCCTTTGAAAATGCCGATACAGAAGCTACCGCAAGTCAAGTTGTGCTTTGTATTGATGTAGAGGACCTTTGTTCGTGTGTAAAGCTGAATCACGCAAACTCAGTGACATTGGAGCTTTGAGAAGCATCGAATTTCTTAAAAGAGGCTATCAAACATTTTTCAGGAAGGTAACAAACCTAAAGACAGCAAAAGATTTCAAAAACTCAGTTCATTTCCCCCTTCCTGATTTGCCAGATGATCAACTGAATTTGGAACTAATTCCTCTAATTAAATTGCACTTGCTTCTTGGGGTTGTGAACCATTTATTCAAGAGCCTTTGTCAAGTTTGGCCAAGAGCAAGTGAGGTCGGCCTCTCTTCACCTTGCCATTCAGCCCTACCATGGTGGTTATTTTGCCGGAAATGATTGCCACAAGTTGCTGAAAAACATAGACAAACTCCAGAGTCTCGCTGAAGCTCATTGTACATTCCAGGCTTTCAGTTTCAGTAGAAACATTTTGAAAGTTTAACGAGGTGAGATCTGCCTGCTATGGAAACTTTCTTAATCTTTTTTTATATGCCACACTTTATCAGCATTCATGGACAAAGTCTTGGAGTTTTCAGTGAACAGGCAACAGAGGCTTTATATGCCAATTTCAAGTGCACTGGGATGGATTCAAGAGACAACCAAGCCACCCTGAGTGTGGTCATAATTTGCTCAAGTGTGTTCTCGACTACAATTGCAACCACTTGTAAAGAAGGACAAAAAGTCAAGTCTTGCTCAATAACCGCAAAGCCATCAAGAAGTCATTAAAATACCAAAAGAAGAGTATTTGAAAAAATGAAATATTATGCAGAAAAACTTTGAAAAACTTTGTACATTATTTTGTCTCCGAATAAAATTGTTTATGTACCTTGTGTTTCTTTTGTAATTTATTTTGTTGGAATTATTAAAATCCTTTTAGAAAATTGAATTTCAGCAAACATACATTTTTTTCAAGGTTTTAGTGATATATTGCTCATAGATATACTTGAGAGAGGCACATATACAATCGTCAAATATTTAAAAAAGCAGTAATTTTATTCATCAAATTCAAGTGAATTTCCGGATTGGATGTCAGCAAAAGATTTAAATTTTTATGTTTTAGGTACTTTGTCCGAAAGGACAACAACAGACTTTTTTGGTCATGTTACCAAAGTTTACAAGTAATGAAAATCATGCCCTGATTTTCATTATTTGTAAAAAGGTTTACAAGTAATGAAAATCATGTCGTGATTTTCATTATTTGTAAAAAGGTTTACAAGTAATGAAAATCGTGTCCTGATTATCATTATTTGTAAAAAGGTTTACAAGTAATGAAAATCACGTCTTAGAGGACTATGAGTTTCATATTTGGTTTAAAAAGTCTGTCACCTGTCACCTGCTTATTAAAATAAAAATAAGAAATAAATTCCGGCATTCCGGCCTAAAGTATTGTATTTCCGGCCGGAATCGAAATGTACAAAGTTTCAAAGTTATTTGAGCACATTATGTACAAAAGATTGTATTACGTTTTAGTTGCAAACAATATTCTCTATAATAATCAATTTGGCTTTAAAAAGAGCCACTCTACTTATCAGGCTATTGTTCATCTTGTTCATGATATCTTTAAATCATTTGATGAAAATAAATATACATTAGGTGCATCTATTGATCTCAGTATGGCTTTTGACACTGTCAATCATTACATTTTATTAATAAAATTAGAAAACTATGGTATTAAACATATAAATATTGCGTGGTTTAAAAGCTATTTGTCAAATCGAAAACAATACATTTCTTATAATGAAGGTAAAACGACCAATATGAACATAACATGTGGGGTTCGTCAGAGATCTATATTAGGACCACTCCTATTATTATATATCTCCTAAAATATTATACCCTCTATTCAAAATGAATCAGAATAGATATCTAACCAGATTTTCAAATAACAGTTATATTTAACCCAAAAGTTATTTTGCGGCGACTGAATTTTGGAATAAAATATTAACTAATGAACTTAAAACAATTTCTAGGCTTAATGAGTTTAAGATCAAAATGAAGCAAAAACTATTGATGAACGACGTAGCGCTCAACTTTTTCTGAAGTTTTAATGATTGCTACTGTTAAACTTACCCAACAATTAGAGGTTTGTCATAATCGGCTTGACGATCTTAGAAAAGGACTGTGCAACTTTATTGAAAAAAAAAGAATTAAAGCAATAACAGTTTATTGCTTTAATTCTTTTTTTTTTCTCTCTTTTTTTTATTATAAAAAGTTATGATTTATAAGAATTATATTCACATATTTCAAGGTATATGCTGGTGTAAAAGGAAAGCTTCAGGATTATGTGTATTTGCTTGCATACTTTTTAGTAATAATAATTATATTTATATTTCTTATTAATAGTTTCTTTGTACTAATTATTATTTTTTTATTTTTTTTTATTTTTCTTAACCAGTACAAAAACAAAAAGTTAAAGTAGGACTATAGGATCGATGATTTTTACTTTATAAAGTCTTTAGAAAACGTTTTATATTATATAATGTTACGTTTTTTAATTTTTGTTGTTTTATATTTAAGGTATAGTTTTATATTTAAGGTATATGTTTTTAAGGTATATACTAAGGGACTTAGTGATAAGACAAATTATGTCTTTTTCTTGCCCCTGCTATTTGTATTTATATTATGGTTTACGACTTGAATAAATTTATAAGACAAAAAAAAAATAATAATAAAAAAAAAAAGTCAGAAATCCCGGCCAGAACGGATTTCCTGTACATCCTTAGTTCTAGGCGTGTTTTGTAAAAAATATTAGTTTGGATTCATGAATTAAGATTTTTATAAAAAATACTTGTATTGTAACATGGTGTCAGGTTGGAAGTTTTATAAAGATAAATATAGTTTAAGAGAAAGAAATGCTTTAGGCATTGTGTTTTTTGGTCTTTTGTGTTCAATATCTTTTGTCATAATGGAATTCTTTTATTCAACTTAAGTATTTTTATATTTTATTATGCATAAAAGAAACAATTTTCACCCGATCCCTTTATTGACTCCCCCCCTCCCTTTCCCCTTTCTTTCCACCTTTATTAGACCTTTTTAAGATTGTAATTGAGAACTTGAAGTTGTAATTAAGAAACGTAAGATGTAATTTAGAACATGGAAGATGTAATTAAAAAACGTAAGATGTAATTTAGAAGATTAAAATTGTAATTGAGAAAAGTCTATAACATAGATTATCAGAAAGAAGCTCCTTGTATTTTTAATTTTGTTTCCTTAGTTTACCTTGTAATTTTAGGTTGGATCCTAATTTGACTAATGTGGTTATATGGGTTCATTTTCAATAAATAAAAATATATTATCAGTAAAATAAAAAAGTGATGAAAAAGATATTCGTGGTTTTGGCGGTAACTACATCTCTTCCAATGAAATTTAAATTTCCGCTGTGGACCCAATTGTATGCTGTCTTATATTCGACACATTCTCTAGCTCAGCACATTCAATAACTCTTCTTTTATCATTCGATGAAGATAAAACATAATGTTTTCTTTCAGCTTGTTCAATTGTATGTGTTTCATGTCTACAAATTGGATTATATTAAAATGTATGTTCAAGATCTTTTATAATGACCTTTAAGCTTATATTGTGAATTCGCAATTACAAATAATGTATTCTCATTTACATATTACGATTTCTTAATTACAACTTTTGTTTTTCTAATTACATTTTGCGACTTCTAATTTACATGTTGTATTTCTTAATTACATCTTACTTTTCTTAATTACAACAATTACAAAAATGTAATTGAGAACTTGAAAAAGTTCTCAATTACATTTTGAAAAGGTGTAGATTCAAATTCCCATTCTAGAAGTGTATTTGTAGGTACACTAGTACAAATATATTTTTGTTATTCTTTATATTTTAACAGTATCTTCTCTTGTAATTTTTTTTCTTTTATTTATTTGTATTTTTATCTTATATATTGTAATAAAGAACATAAAAAAAAAAAAAAGAAAAAAATAGAAAGAAAGGTACTTAAGGGCTCACCCCTGTCAAAATGACAAAAAATTTTTTTTTTTGAAATTTTTGGTTTTTCATATTTCAAGTGTAAAAATTAACGAGGAATCTGATTCTGAATTAAAATTTTCAAAAAAAAAACACATAAGTATGTCTATTTCTTGATTATTTGATCATAGTCAAAAATAACCTTCTTAGCAACGTCCATAGCAACAATTTTACTTTCTCTTTTCCACTTATCTACAACACCTTTTTCT
>NC_088930.1:28212500-28227500 GCF_038396675.1 Hydra vulgaris | reverse complement strand
TGTTTTTTCAAAAAAAGTTCTGCTTTCACAAAAGCTTTTGGTTTTATTTATATACTAAATGTGATTTTAAGTGTGATAAGTGTGATATTAAGGCAAAAGTCAAATTTTGTTGATAAGCTATTTAGTGGATATTATTAAATTGAGAGGTAAAACTGAATAGGCAATAAGAAGAACAAGGTTAAAAGTTTTGTTAGGAAAATTTTAACTAAATAGATTGTAAAAAAGCTTTAAAGTTGATGGTTCCAGTGTGTTGTCTGTTATGATAGTAGTATAACGTGGTTAAGAAAGTAAGCAATGTGAATTGTCATGTAAAATAGAGAATATAATAAATAAAGTTCAATCTTAAATAAATTTAATTAAAGATCAATAATCAAGAAAAAATGGAGGGGATATTTTTTAAATTAAAAGTTGTCTTAATAAATTTAATATTCCCCAGTGTCACTTTCCTGGCGTTATGGAGTGTCTTATTCCAGCACTACAAATATGAATCCAAGTTCAAAAATCTTTTTCTTTAAACAATGAAATAAAACTCTTTTTCTTTAAACTATTTTTACAAAGTATGTAAATATTTTTCTCTTTTTTTAATAAAATAAAAAGATTTTAATCTTTTATTTTTACTTTTATGCAGTTGAAAATGACCATCAGGCTGAATCTTTTAAGTGTACAATATGCAATATTTATTTTGAAAATAGAGATGATCAGGTGAATTGTATTTATTTAAATCTATGACCTAATATATTTTTAAATGTATATTTTATATTTTACAGATAATATATTTTTTAGTATTGATGGTCTATAGAAACACCACGTTCTTACTTGTGAATAGAAGTGTTTTATTGAAATTAAAAAATAAATTTTCAATGTAAAATAAATGAGAGGTTAAAGTAATTCAAAAAACGTTAAGTTTATATACAAAATATAAAATATATATAATATACTTTATTTTACAAGAAATAAAAATATAATTTTATAACAAATAAAAAATAATGTTTGAAATATATTATTTTTAATCTTATTAAGGCTTAATCTTATAAGGCTTTTAAACTAAACATATATTTCTTTGTAAAACTAAAAGATTTTTTGGCTTTTTATGGACATTTATAAAAGTTTTAATTAAAGTAAGAGAATAAAACATAAAAAAAAAAGATTTAAAATATAACCCAAAATTATTAATAATAAAATAATAATAGATTAATGATAAATAAAATAATCTCTAAAAAAGTCTTTAGAAAATATTTAAGATACCATTTTAAAAATTCTTTACTTGTCTCAAAAAAATATTCAAGATACCATTTTAAAAATTCTTTACTTGTCTCAAAAAATATTTTAAACTAAACAGGTATTTTGGCTTTTTATGGACATTTATAAAAATTTTAATTACTGTAAGAGAATAAAAAAAAAAAAATGATTTAAAATACAACCCAAAATTATTAATAAAAATAAGAAATACTAAAATTATATGAAATTTTAATTTTTTTAAAAATTTGTTTTTGTTGCTAATCTATAATTAATCTGTATATTTTTAGAGGCAACACTATTTCTCAGATTTGCATAGAGTGAATGCTCATCGTAAAGCATCCTTAAAACCCCCTTTAACAGAAGAAGAGTTTTTAGATTACATAGGTATTGTCATTTTTAGTTGTTATATATGCAGTACACTGGTGTACACTGGATTTTTAGATGTTTGAGTTTTGACACTTATAAGCATTGTGCAAACTCCAAACTTTTGTATGTTTATGCTTATATCAAAAAAGAATGTTTTGCAAAGAACTGGGATGATTGGAGCTTGGAGAAAAAAACCCCTAATTTTTGGGCCCACCCAGCCCTTAACGTGGGAGCAACAAGTTTATAAAGTATTTTCTTTACTATTTTTATCTAAATTCATATTTATCAACAAATTTCTAGTTTCATGCAATAATCTCTTAGTGTTCAGTTTTTATGACCCTGCAATATTTACAGCCCCCTCAAATTGAGGGGGTTAAAACTTTATTTGGTCATAGTTTTTGAAAAATTAGAGATTATTCCATGAAATTTGAAATTTGTTGATGAATATAAATTTAGATAAAAATAGTAAAGAAAATTTTTTATAAACTCTACAATAAAACAAATGGTTAGTGATAAAAATATTCTTTTATTACTAATTAATATTATTTTAAATTTTTTATTGAAACAACCGTTTCAATAAAAAATTTATTTTTAAAATTAATAATAGTAATATATTATTAATTTTAAAAATAAATTTTTTATTGAAACGGTTGTTTTGAATAATTTTAAAACCAATTTTAAATAATTTTACTTTTATTAATTTTAATAATTTTACTTTTATTTTTTTAATATTTGTCATAATTTTTTCTATTTTTTAAAATGTTTCTTGCGTTTCACATATCAACATTTTGGGATGTCAAATGTAATTTTACATTTTAGTATGTAAAATTTAAATGCTTTTTAATATATATATACATATATATATATATATATATATATTGCATACCTTGAGTTTAAAATGACAACTTTAAACCAGTCAATTTTTTTTCACAGAAAAAGGAACTGAAGAATAATGAAAAAATTTTTTCTGCTGTGATAAATGTGATTGTACCTGCTCAAGCCTAAAATTTTTGCGTTAAACAAAAAATAGCTTTTTTTATGTTTAGTTTTTTCTTTTTTTAATGAAAAAATAACATTTATAGTAATAATACATTCATTCAAGTTTCATTTAAAGTAATAATATACATTCTAAAGAAATCAGGAAAAATTTTGATGTGGAACATAGTTAGAAGATCTCAATCATACATCCACAAAAAAGTCTAATCTTTATCTAATGAAAAATATTTTATTATAACTTATAATCACGGATCTCTTAATAAGTACTTAATAAAAAATGTTCCTTGTGTATATGTAAAAAAACGCTTTCACGCCTTCATACTGATGATTAGCCAATCTAGATCTTGTTTACATAAATTTTTCCTCAAATTTAGTTGCCATGCTGAATATATATTTTCAAATAGAATTTTATTTTGTTTTTTATAATAATCTGGATCTTGGAGTTAAACCACAACATGCCAAGTTGATGCTGTTTTATAAGTTTGATTGAATAAAATATCAAGTATAAAAATGTGCCTTGTTGTGTTTTATGTGCCTTGTTGTGTGAAATAAATTTAATTATGTAGTACAAAATGAGTTCAATAACATTTAAACTGTCCTACTGAAACTTAAATAAATTGACATGTTTCTCTGAGTTCCATGTAAGAAATTTATATACAGATATTTAAATATGTAACTTACGTAAATTAATAACAATATCTATTTTAAAATTATGCAAATGTAAAAATTCCATTTATATAACATTATTAAATGCCTATAAGTGTAAGCATCAGTAGGTAAGTTGAGTTTGTGGATTGTATATGTAAGGATTGTGTATGTAATATGTATAATAAAAGAAAAAAATTTTTTAAGGGGTTTTTAATCCAAGATTAAAAAATATTTTTTTACTAATCATTTAATATGTTAGTATGATAGCACTGAGAGCAATGTATTTGAAAAACGAACCATTTTATAAACAATTGTAATTAACACTTAAGCAGGTACTCTAAATAAGTGCAACTATTTTGCATTTTTGTATAATTGATAACAAAATTATTTGAAAACCACAATCTTTTTGTGGTTTTCAAATAATTTCAAAAAAAAAAACAAAGAAAAAAACGCTAGTAAAAAAGTTTCAATTTTTAAACAAAATTATTATGTTTTAGTTGCTTTTTGTTCTAATAATATCTGTATGTTTTTCTAGAAAAACAACATAACAAGTAAAAAAATTGTTTTAAATTTCTTTGAAATATACATCACTTAATAAAAATATTAAATAAATTGAAATTAAATAATAAATTGTATAACTGAAATGATGTTTTTTTTAAATAAAATGCAAATGATATTTTTTATTTATTACAATTTGTATAATTTTTACAGAAAAAAAATGCACTGAAACTTCTGAATCCATAATGAAAGGTCAAGTTTTCTTAGTTGTTGTCTTTCTTAAGCGACTTTTCTGTCCGCATTTCTCAATGCTATCTTTTTAACACAACTAATTCTATAACTTTACTTTATTTCTGTTCTTATCAAAACTTAATTGCTCTTGGTCCATTGGGGCAGGTAATAACGTTCCTTAGTGAACTTTTTTTCTACGGATCTTGGTATGTGGCCTCCATATATAAATTAGCTGGAAGATAAACCACAATACCATAAATTGTATAATTTTTCAAAAATTTTTTTTTTAGAAATAACAATATAATATTAAATATAAAAAACCATCCTAACAAGCTGACAGTTTCAATATGTTTCACAAATATTTGTGTTTGTCGAAGTAACCTTCCATCAGTATGGAATACTGTTGCCATATCTGGGGCGGATCTTCTAATGCTCTTTCTCTTCTAGACAAGGTGCAAAAATGCATTGTAAACATAGTTGGACTTGCTTTTGCAGCCAACCAACAACCATTATCACATCGTTGTAATGTTGCTTCTCTTTCTCTTTTCTACAAATACTATAATAGGCACTGCTCTAAAGAGCTAGTGTCTCTTTTGCCATTTACTAAAATTCATTCTCGTGTTACTCGTCATTCAATTATGTATCATACTTTTGTTGTGACTGTTTCTAAGTGCTTCAAAAATTTATCTAGTTTTTTTCCTCGAACATCAGTTCTTTGGAATTCGCTTCCTTCATCTTGCTTTCCTGATTTATATAATTTGCAATCCTTTAAGTTGTCTGTCAATCCTTATCTTGCTCTACAATCTTCATATTTTCTCTTCAGTAACTTCCAACTCTAATTAGTGGTTGATTGCAGCCTTGTTGGAAGCAAAGATGTTAAAAAAAAAAAAAAGTTGAATCTTACCTCTTACAAAATTCACCAGACTTGCTTAGTGAAACTAATTTTAGTTTGGCTGTTGCTTCTTTAATTCGCAAAAACTCCAATAGTCATGCTTGGCTTGGGGTTTACTTACTTATCGTAATTCACTTATTGTTGAGAAATCAGTTTTGAATATTTTGACCATTTTTTTTTGTGCTTCCGCTTAGCACCTCTTCACTCTATCACCTTTCTCTTTGCCTATCTATAAGTCTTTCATCTTGTACTTCTTCTTTGGATTCATCTAATCATTGCACTACTTACTACTTCTTTAAAGCTGACTGGAATTCCATTGTTTTCAGTTCACTAAATCTCATATCTTATCTCAGATGTTAGGGGCTAGAGACTTTTGAAAAATCTTCAACAGTGTCATTAACAAAGGTAAGTTTTGTTTTCTGCAAAAGTTTGGCATCTGGTCTTCTCCATAAGCTTGCTTGATATGATGTATCCAGGAAAGTTTTTGAGATTATTGAATCATTTCTTTCTAACCACTCTATGACTATATCCTTGAAAGTCAACCTTCTTTTTCATTTACATTAACTTCTGCGGTACCACAAGGTACTATACTTGGTCCTGTTTTGTTTCTTATCTACATTAATGATCTTCCTGACAACCTTTCATCTAAAGTGGCTCTATTTGCTGGTGGCTCATCTTAATACTCCTGTTTTGAAAAAAAGTCTTATCTTTTTTCGATTGCATAGAATAGCCAGTCTATCTTGAATCTGATCTCACTTCTCTAACAGATTGGGCTTTACAAAGGCTTGTGAATTTTAACTACAAACAACTGCTGTCAAAATTTCTTATATTAATGAATAGCAACCCTCTTACTTAGTCCTCTTCTTTAAGTCTTCTTGGATTATCGTTCACTACTGACCTCTTATGGAAACCATATATACAATTGATTGCTAAATTAGCATCTGGTAATGTTGCTCTCTTTATCGTGCTTGCCATTATCTTATGGCTGATTCTGTTCTCTACCTCTTCAAATCTCTTATTTGTCCTTGTTTAGAATACTATTGTCATATTTTGCTATTATCTTTAGTTCCATCAATCAAATTTATTTTCGCTTGACTCATCGTTCAGCAAAGTTTCATTCTTTTACTGTATCTTCTTTGAAGCTCTAAAAACTTTTATTTGTCTAGTTTTTTTCCCTGCACTTTAACCCTTGTGAACTCTTTTCCCATCTTCATGTGTTCCTGACTCATACAACTTTTTAAGTCTTCTGTCAACTGTTTCCATGCTCTTTAACTATTTTTTTTTCTTTTGGTAATTCCCAACTTAATAGTAGTTGCTTGCAGTAGGAGTTGCTTGCAGTAGGAGTTGCTTGCAGCCTTGTTGGGAGTGAATTAGAATTAGAATTAATTTGTTCAGAATTGGAGTAAAGAGTTTTTCTATTTTTATCTTATTTTATTTAAAATGCAACTTGTAGATTAATTTGTTTATTGTATGGATACATTGCTCTTTTTCTTTGTCAATACAGGAAGTGGTTATATGAAAGATCTAACAGATAAAGTTATTATATTTGACATACCTAG
Organism: Hydra vulgaris; assembly: GCF_038396675.1. Lineage (NCBI taxonomy): Eukaryota > Metazoa > Cnidaria > Hydrozoa > Anthoathecata > Hydridae > Hydra > Hydra vulgaris. The sequence goes on along the minus strand of NC_088930.1, from coordinate 28,221,071 downwards.
CTCTATTGACCCATTTTACAGGTCCTCTTTTGCTAGTATATATTTACACATACACACACATATAATTATACATAAGATCTTTAGCTTCATTTTAAAATATACATAAGGTCTTAAGTTGCATATCGAGTTATACCTATGGTTTTTAGTTGCATATTGAATTATACAGAAGATCTTTAGTTGCATATTAAGTTATACATAAAGTCTTCATCCTTTAGAGTGACTCTTTTTAGATTATTTTTATTTTATTTATAGACGAAAGTTCTAATTCTGAATCAGAATCAGATGATATTTCTCCATCATGTGAAAAATTAAATGAAAATATAGAGTTCCAGCCAAGAAACAGAGGAAATTTTTTTTCAAATCACCCTTTAAAGACATTCTATGTTACAGAACAAAAAATTTTATTTTCAATTTACAAAAATCTGATAATTCAGGTATGATTAGTAACTTTTTCAAAACCATTTTCTAGGCATGATTATTAATTTTAAACTTTTTATAAAACAGTTAAATTTCTTTAAAGTATAATTGCTAACTTTTAATTTTAATATTGGTAATAAAGGACTTTCATCAATCTTATTTCTTAATTCCACTAATCACATTGTACTTGATATAGCTAAAAAAACAGGTTGAACCATTTGTATCACTCCATTTGTTGAACCTCCACAGGTTGAACCATTTGTTGAACCTCCACAGGTTGAACCATTTGTATCACGCTTGACATTTGTATCACTCCAGCTTCTGTATCTAAAGTGATTAACTACTTAGTCTCTTCTACAGCTTGTGTTCCAGACAACATGCCTGTTATAGTCTTGCAGAAGTGTTCTCCGGAGCTGTCGTCTATACTTTCAAAACTATTTAACAAGTGCTTATCAAAGTCTTGTTTTCCAGCTTGCTGGAAAGCAGCATTTGTTATTCCTATTTTAAAAAATTCTGGAGAGCGATCTGACTGGTCTAACTTATGTCCCATTAGTCTACTTCCTATCATAAGCAAGGTTTTTAAATCTTTAATTAATAAACTCCTAATCTCTCATCTTGAATCTAATAGTTTACTTTCTGATCATTAGTATGGGTTTAAATCTTCTCATTCTACTGCTGATTTGTTAATGATAATAACTGATAGGTTTTATTGTGCATTAGATAGATGTGGAGTGGTTAAGGCTATCGCTCTTGACATTTCTAAAACTTTTAATAAAGTTTGGCATGCATCAGGTAACATCTTAATGATTATTAAATCCTTTTCTTACCAATCATAGTATTAAAGTTGTCCTTGATGGACAGCACTCTTTTTCATTTCCTGTAACTTCAGGAGTTCCTCAAAGTTCGATCCTTAGCCCTATACTTTTTCTAATTTACATTAAGGATCTCCCAGAAATTCTTACAGGTGGCATTGTCTGCTGATGATACTACTATTTATTATTGTCTTGATAAGAAGCTAAGTTTTTTTCCTGAAGTGAGCAAAAGAGCTCCTAAATTTGCTGGGATAACAAGATGAAGGGAGCGAATTCCAAAAAACATTAGTTCTTTGGTGTTTGTTCCCTTCATCTTGTTTTCCTGATTCATATATTTTGCAATCTTTTTAGTCATCTGTTAATCATTATCTTGCTTTATAAACTTCATCTTTTCTCTTCCAGTAACTTCCGAAAATAGTGGTTGCTTGCAGTCTTGTTAGGAGTGAAGATTTAAAAAAGCAAAAAAATCAAACAAAAAAACTTGGTTTAACATAACTAAGAAAGGTCGAATTTGAGCATAGATGTACAGTACTCATATATAAAAATACACTATATTATTTTAAAAATTGATATAATTTTTTATTTTCTTCAATATTCTTCTTTTTCATACTTTTCTAAAAGTTTAAGGTCAGCGCTTAAATGTCAAAAGTACACCAAAATGTCAAACTTGATTCGCTGTTTCTTGTATACGCTCGCACACACACATGCCCATATATATTTATATATATTTATGTATGTATAGTTTAGTTATTTTTAGACTGAAAATTTTGAATGTTTGGACTTTGGATCAGTATGGGTATATTTATTGTTATGTGCTGGTCATTTTGCTGGAGCTGTTTTTAATAAGTAAGTTTATATATAATTAATAAGTAAGACCTGAATAACTTATATTTAAAAGTTTCAGAAATTTAGTTACAACTATTTATTTCAATGAAAAAGTATGTAAAAATGCTATGTTTATCTTGAAACAAGTGAAGAACAAAAGAGATTGAGTCAAGAAAAATTGTTTAATGAATAGTGCTATTTGTTTAACAAATAGTACTAATTGTTTAATGAATAGTACTTATTTGTTTAATGAATGTTACTAATTGTTTAATTAATAGTACTAATTGTTTAATTAATAGTACTATTTGTTTAATGAATAATACTATTTGTTTAATGAATAGTACTATTTGTTTAACGAGTAGTACTAATTGTTTAACAAACGTGTTTCTAGTCAATCAGATTGCTAAGATTTTGTTATTGTAAGCACTGTAAAATCTTGATTAACAATCTTATTGTTTTTCTTGACAACAATTTTTATTTTTTTTATTTTTTTGTTTGTCAGCTACGGTTATTAGTTTTACAGTTTTTTTATTAGTTTTTGTTCATTTTTTTAAACTATTTATGTTTCTCTGTAAATTTAATTTTCGTTGATTTTCGTATTTACTTTTGGTTTGTACAAATATAGAAACAGCTTGTACCAATATAGTTAAGTCTATATTTGTTTATCGAATATAATAAGGTGCCTTTGTTTATTCATCAATTTTCATTATTATTATTGCTACTATTGTTTTTATTATTGCTATTATATACATTTGTATTATTGAAGATGTTGTGAAAACTGAAAGCTTGTGTGGTTTCAATAGATTTGTCATTATTGGTGAATTGATTGTGGCCCTGAGGATGGGTTTTCACCTACATTAGTCCATTACTTAATTCTAACTGAATCTTACAACACTGATATATTTCTTAATATAATTTTTATGTATTTATATATATGTATGTGTATATGTTTTAATGTTTTTATAGGTACTTTGCATTTTTTATTATTTTTGCTCAATGTATGCTTGTTTTTTTGTGAGTATTAGGGTGGAGTGATTTTGGAATCAGAACTATAGTAACCCTGCATTAAATAGATTATCAAAAAATAATAATAAAATGTATAACATGTACTTGCTAATATTGCCTGAAAAATGGCTGGTTTACAAAAATATACATTTATTAAAACATAATCTATTTTCAAGGAAAACCGCCATTTTTCAAAATGTGCATGCGCATTGTTTTGTTGTTTTTAGATAATTTTTAAATTATAATTTATAAATAGCAAAATAATTTATAGAAAAAATGCCTAAGAGCAAATCCAGGTAAACTCGTTTGGAAAATAGTCTTAAATACGGAGGTCTCCCATCAGAAATGCCTTCAGCATGATCTTCCAACATTTTGTCAAGTAATTCATTTGTTTTATTTCACTGAAAACAATAACCAAAATATTTGAAAACATAATCTACTAGAAGAGTTTAAGAATTCTTTTAGTACTTTGTAGAATAAAGTTAACCCACATCTTCCTCTTCTTCAGAGAAATTCAATCTTAAGAAAATTAAGAAATCTTTTTGAAGGAGTAAAATCTATAAACCAAGGATGTTGTAAATCTAAAAGTAAGGAGTATCAAGATTTTAAAGAAACTCTTTGATATTTCATCATGTACTTGTGAATTAGCAACTGTTTTATGTAATGACAGAGATGTTAAGTGTAGCATCATCAATTGCCAAGTAGAGCGCATCTTGTGTCTATGTAAAACTAGAAAGGTATTTGATTAAATTTTTTATATATTATTATGTATATTGGAATATTTATTGTTTTAATCTGCAAGTATTGTACTAAGAAATTTTTGTTCTACTTTGATTTCACTTCAATCAAACTGAAGAAGTTGATTATTTTCAAAAATATTATTTAAGGTCCCTTCTGAAAACAGGGCATGTATTCATGACCAGAGAAACAAGATTGGTCCTAAAAGTATTTATCAGCTAGGAAAGGTTAATTTAAAATCGAGTTCATTTACTCCGGAAAGGTTAGTTCAAGTAGAGCTTATAGATCATGTTAAAATGCCTGACGCCCGTAACTCATTGATTGATTTTGGTCACATATCTGAAGTTTCAGCATCCGATCTAGATGTTTTATTAACATATGTATGTATATTTTTATATATATTTGTGTGTGTGTGTGTATATATATATATATATATATATATATATATATATATATATATATATATATATATATATATATATATATATATATATATATATATATATATATATATATATATATATATATATATATATATATATATATATAAGTTTTTTTTAATGTGGGAGACGAGAGGGTGAATATAGAATGTTAAGGGATCACATATAGATAATATACTATGCTTTTTCAGTTTTGTTTGTTTAGTTCATAGTTTCTTTTTTGTAGGTATGATGTCTCATCTTGTGCTGCAGCTGCACTAGTAAATGCTCTACTTCTAGATTATGGAATCATTAAACATGGAGATTTGAATCAAGTTGTAGATTGAAGCAAAATTGAGAGGTAAATACTATTTCATTAAATAAGTTAGACAAATATAAATTTATCTCTTTATTAGTTTATATAAATGCTTGTTTACAAACCATTTAATATGATATTTAGCTAAATATAATACTTTGAGTTGTTTTATAGAGAAAAGAAGAAAATAATGTCAAGATATGGTGATCAACAAGATAATAATTTAAGTAACTTGGTGTGTTTGCATGTTGATGATAAAGATGATAAAAGTATTCTTCAGTTTAAGGATGTCGTTAAAAATGGAGAAACTCGCTTGTCGAGAGTTACTGAAAAAGAACATCATTTAACTTTTACTACTGAAAATAGTTTTAAAAACAGTTCATATCTCTCTAATAAAAATCTCCCATCAAATGGTGCACCTGGTAGGCTTCAAAGTGAAATTGTATGTAATGTTCTAAAAGAGTATGATAGTTTAAATTCAGTGTAAGCCCTTCTTCTTGACAATACAAATGTCAATACAAGTTTCAAAACTAGAATTGTTGCATGTTTAGAAAAGAAATTATGAAGAAAAATACATCTTATTGGATGTACTTTGCATCACAATTAACTTCCATTTCAAAAAGTATTCAAAATAGTTGATGGCAGTTTGAAGTGTCCAAATAAATTTTCAGGACCTATTAGAAAGCAAGTTTCTATAGATTTCCATCTTAAACCACAAGTGAAGTTTACCAAAATTGATACTTCAGTGGAGATACTAAATGTTGAAGTGATTAATGATTTTAGCCACGATCAATGACTATTATTTGAATATTGTCTTGGAATTTCTAAAGGATTTGTCAATCCCATATTTTTTAGAATAAAAATTGGTCCACTAAACAACACAAGATGGTTGACTTAAGCAATTCGAATCATGGCTTTGTATACTCGTACTGAAGCACCATGTCTAGACCATATAAGGCTTGTAAATTTTATTGTACAAGTGTATGCATACATTGGGTTTCTTATCAAAAGGTCTTCTAAATTTATGGATTCTCCAAGTATATTCTTTAAAATGACAGAACAGATAAGAAAGCAAGATGAGGAAATACAAAATATTTGTTTTAAAAATCTAAAAAGTAATTCATATTATCTATTGCCTGAGAACTTTTTATATTGTATGCTTAGAGATGAAGATTCTAATAGGCGTTACTAGTCATTAAAAAACTCAGAGCAAGTAATTGCAGTGTTATGAATGCTGTGTTACAAATATTGCTAATGTTGACATAAACTTTCAAGCAACTTCTTGGACAGAATTAATTGACTTAAAGAAAAGCAGTGAACTGGCATCAACAATATGATTGAAGGATGACCAAATCGATGCACTAATTGCAACTAAAGAAGTTCTGAACTTACCTGAATTTCCTTTTCATGCTCAGAGCGTAGAATGCGCTGTCAAATTAGTTACAGAGGTTAGTCACCAAGTATATGGCAGGGAAGCTCGTCATAAATATATTTTGACTAAACTAAAATCCAAGAAATTTGACTATATTTTGAAACTAAAAATAACTTTGTGGTTTTTTAATAAATAATTTTGTTATGTATTTGATGTTAATAAAACATATTTATATGAATGTAATTGCCTTTACTTTTTTGATTGCGAGGAATATAAAAGTGTATTTAGGATTTAGGACCAATGCAGTAGTAGGGTAATGGTTAAGTGTGATATTTATTTTAGAAATATTTCGCATATGCCCAAGCCTTTGGCAATTGAAATCTCGATAAACACTTATATTCATGACCAAATGGGTACACGTGCCAATTATGTTTAAAGTATTTAGTCAAAAATAAATTGTGTAATTTATTAATCCTATTTTCATATCTATATAATCCTATTTTCATATCTATATAATTTATTAATTTATTTATTAATACAATTTATTAATCCTATTTTCATATCTATATAATCCTATTTTCATATCTATATAATCCTATATTCATATCTCGTAATTATTAATTACTTACATCTAGGATAGTCTTGAGGTCAAAAGTTGCTTGTAAGCATTTTCAAGACCTATATAATTATAATTATCTAGATCCTTTAGTATATAATTATATAAAGTATTCAACTAATTATACTTTAAAAAACTAAAAATGACTTATATAAGTAAACTTTGTATATACAGTTTAGTTATATAAGTAATTTTTAGTTTGCTGTTCAAAACTTGATTGTATTTTATATTAAGAGATGTGCGTTAAAATGAGGTATAAAAACTAGCTAAAAATAAATTAAATGTTTAAATGCATATATTGCTTTTATACCATTTTATTAAATAAAATTTTTATAACTTATTATTAATTTATTTGACCATTTCATTATGAATAAATTATTTGAAAAAATAAACTTTTTACTGGTTTGATATTTTTATTAATTGATTTCATAAATTGCAGAAAAACTTGAAAATTAAGAAAAATTGCATTTTCTCTCATTTTTTCAAAGTCGATTAAGCTTGCCATTTTTTATTTTGGATAGCTGAAATTTTTCATGAGCTCATATTTTACCCTGTTGAACTTACTCCCGGGTTACTAAAGTTGAATTTCCAAAAAAGTATGAAAATCACTCCACCCTAGTAAGTATGTACATTATTGTTATGACTTTTTTGTGACCCCATGTTACTGAGTCAAATCGATGAATTATTCAGCTTAATTAAAGCGTAATATACAACTTTTATACTTTCTTAGACAAAATAAATCTAAGCTGGAGGTTATCTTTCTTTTTACAGATGTCAAAAAGATCTTGAAGACACTTGATTGCTCTTTCTGCACACTGATTTGTTTTGGGAATTTCCAGTCTCGATGGTTTTATAATCATTATGCAATTTGGCCAGTAAACCAATGATCTGCCCATCTGTGAGAGATAAATCTACAAATGTACTGCGTTTTTGTCTGATAGATTTAGTGCTTGTACCTTAACTTTCCTTTGTATATTCTTCAACACTAACACTTGATATTCTTGTTTTCTAATTTTTTCTTCATTTCTTCTTAGAGTTAAACAGCTTCTTTAATAGTCTGGTATATATCTGAATATATCAGACTGTGAAAGTGCCTGAATGTCAATTCCATCTTGATGAGACAACTGTCATCAAGTGGTTGCTGCTTTGCTAGTTGATAACTTTGAAGATATACAACTGATATACAATAAAAGATATACAATTTGATTGCAGTTTTGATTATGCTGTAGTACTTGCTGGTACTTGTGAACTGTTCTTCTGAATCTTTAGATTCTTGACATTCTACCTCAGACTCGGATTTGGAAGTTGACATTGTTGCTGTTGTCGTTACTGTTGTTGAAGTAGGCTTCAAGGACATTTTTCTTCTTTATGATGGATGGATAGTTTTTGAACTAGCAGCTTTCCTAGTTGTTCACCCAAGATAATACAATTTATTGTCCTCACTACAGAGCCATTCACCATCTTTTTTTGTGGTGTTAAAAACTTTATTCAATTGATCATATTTTCTTTCTTTTACACATTTATTGTATGTCTTCAGCATTTGATCCAGTTTTACCTGTACAACTTGAATTGATAATTGTGGAAAACTTATTTTCCTTTGCTATAAACTTGTTACTTTTTTCTCAATTTCCTATATTCGTTTTGTCTCCCTTTGATGGATTCTCCAAGGAACAGATAGCAAATAAAAATTTGGATTTTGAGTGGTATCCTGCTCTTATCTTCCAGTGATTGTTCTTGTAGTGGAACAATTTTTTTTTCTCATGTAATTTATCAAAGTGTATTAGATTCTTCATGCAGATTGTCTTTTCAGATTGTTTCTTTAGTAGTGCACTTTTAAATATGACATTATGATTGAAGATAATGCTTTAGTATATTTCTGATAGACAATAATGTTAAATATATTTTATTGTACTTCTATATTATTTGACTGCCATCTTATGAATACAGATTCATATAAAATTAAAACTGTTGCTCAATCAGGCATGAATAATTCTAGAAAGTTTCATAAGGTTCAAGAAAGTTCTAGGCTTCAGAAAGCCATTTTCATTACT
>NC_088930.1:28112500-28207500 GCF_038396675.1 Hydra vulgaris | reverse complement strand
GCTGAAAATGCCACTACAGATGAGGAGACTACTTAATTGTGGTTATAACCCTTTCTCAACTACATAATTACAAAACATGAACCTTGACAACCAAGGCTGCTGCACAGAGAAACAATTTGAGTGTGGTAGTATCAGGGGCGTGGTGGGGATCGAACACGGTACCTCTTGCTTATGACAAGAGTGCTCTACCACTACACCACAACCGCATTACATTTAAAATGTGTCTGAGAGTAAGAGGGTTGTTATTCATCAATATAGGAATACCAACATTATTACAATATTTTTTTGCAATAAATAAATGAGTTTTGTTGGCTAACAAGTATTGCAGATTTTAAGTCCAGAATTTAAATCCATAAGCCATAGCAAACCTTAGGCTGTTACAGAAGAGAGATCAGATTAAAAATCAGCTGCATGTTCTAAGCAAAAAGTGAATTTGTCAAAACAAGAGTATAAAGATGAGTCGTCAACAGAGCTTCAATAGAATTTAGATGTTAAATTTTTGAACCTAACATCTGATATAAGATACAAGATTTAGTAAACTGAGAATAACAGAGCTTAACATCAGACGGGACCTGTTTACATTGGCTTCTTGGAATAATAAAAGAACATATGTTCTTAAGAAAGATGTTCTTGTAAAGAAGATGAAATAAATGATTAATAAAGCAACTGCTCAAGATGGTGTAATATATGGAGTAGAATGAGGTTTGACTTAAAAATGAAGAGTAGAAATAAAAGCTTCCAAATTTTTAGTCCAGAAGGAATAAAAGCTTCTGAGATGCGCTTTATGCATACATATCATGGATATAAACATACACTACCGACAAAAATTTTGAGACTAGGCTAGGAATTTTGAGAAATAAGTGAATAAACAAACTTTTTGAAGTCTAATTTATAATTTAATTAATATGTTTAACAAAAACTAAATATTATTATACATTTTTGATCAATGATTTTTAACTAGCGTTTTAATTAAATTTTTGATTCGTCAAAATAACCACCTTTATTCTGTATTACAGTTGTACAGATAGGTATAGGATCAATCAATTTAGACAGTTTTTCAGGTTGTATTGCATCCCATTTTACTTGCAATATGTGCCAAAGGACTTTCACAGAATTCTTCTCGCACATTCCTATTAAGTTCCTCCCACAACAACTCGACCGGATTAAGATCTGGTGATTGTGATGGCCATTCCATTATTTTTGATATTTTCTGGCTTTGAAGATCTGCTAAATAAGTTTTGCAGATTTTGCTGGTATGTTTCGGGTCATTATTGTGCATAAAAACATACTGATCAGAAAATAACCTCTCACCAGAAAAAGGCAGCATTTGATGTTCTAAAATGTCTTTGTATACCTCTTTTGTCATAATTCCTTTAATTTTGTGTAGGTTTCCAATATTCCCCCCACCAAAACATTCCCAAACGACCACAGATCCATCCCCATGTTTCACAGTGGGTATTAAACATTCTTCCGAATACCTTTCCCCTGCAACTCTTTGCACGAAAACACGACGTTTTGAATCAAAAACTTCAAACTTGGATTCATCTGTCCATAGGACGTTTTTCCATTCTTTAATTGACCAATGTTGATGATTTTTAGCCCAATTTAGCATTTTTGTCTTATTAATTGGTCTTAATAATGGTTTACGATCAGCTACATGCCCATGCAAGCCAAATTTCTTCAATCGATTCTTCACAGTGGAAGTGCTAATTTTAAGATCATTAAATTGATTGTATACAAACCTGATTTTTTGAGCGGTGTACCTTCTATTTGATAAACAAATCTTTTTTATTTCTCTATCTTGTAATTTATTAGTTTTTTTAGGCCTTCCAGTACATTTTCTAGTTGCATTCTCACCAGTTTCTTTGTGTTGTTGTAATGTCCTTTGGACTAGTAAGCGACCGGGGCTATGGCCAGGGCTAGGTTTGATAACACATAGCCGCGACCGGGGTCAGGTTTATGACCAGGGCTGCATAAATATTGATAGATCCTATAAAAATGTTATTTTTAATTAAAATTTATGATATGAGTTATAATTAAAAACAATACTTTTATAGGATCTATTAATATTAATGCAGCTGGCCGGGTTTATGATCGGGGCAGAACCAAATTTCAGTAAGGTTTTGTTATCGTCTTAAGTAAATACAGATTTTTAATAGGTGATGTATCACAGGTATCATATATATCACGTACATAATCATATATATCATGTACATAATATATTAATAAACTTCTGAAAATTTATTACAACGCTCATTGATATTTCCCAAGTAATGCTTTTCAATTAATTGAATTAAAATATTGTATCATTTTGACAAAAAAGTATACCACACACAAAGTTTATTGTCACTCTAGTAAAGGTATTAATAGCACTATTTCTTAACAGTGGGCTATTTACTGAATAACTGATTATTTTGAGATATCAAAACTGGTACGAGTACAACTAGAAAACGCAAGTTAAAATTGGAAATTAGTGATCAAAAATGTGTAACAAAGTTTTTGTAAACATGTTAAAGAATAAATTGTTTGTTTATTTGCTTATTTCTAAAAATTTCTAGCCTTCCTCAAACTTTTTTTTGGTAGTTTATGTTTGTTATTTATTAAGATGCTGGCATACAATATCCTTTTATATTTATATAAACTTTAGTGTTTATATGGTGTAGTATTTGTCAAAAGAGAAGATGATGATGATGGTGATGATGATGTTGATGATGATGATGATGATGATGATGATGATGATGATGATGATGATGATGATGATGATGATGATGATGATGATGATGATGATGATGATGATGATGATGATGATGATGATGATGATGATGATGATGATGATGATGATGATGATGATGATGATGATGATGATGGTAATAATGATTATGATGATCACGTTGATCATAATTATGTTTATATATGCATATATATATACAAAATATAACATGAATTTTTAATTAAAAAAATATTACTGAGGATGTATAAATGTTTATGCAGCCCTGGTCACAAACCCGGCCCCAGCTATATTTTATCAAACCTGGCCCCGGTCAAATATCAACCCAGCTCATTTACTACTAGTAACCTGTTCCCAATCGGATGCGACATTTCCAATGATGACACGTTGTGTTCTATTGGAAAGAAAGGCACTAATTCAATTTAAGACATTGTCCTTAATCCCCATGATTCAAGCTTTATTAGTAACCTTTTGTGAGGAACTTTGTCAAATGCTTTTGCAAAATCAAGAAATAAAGCATCAACAGGTAACTTTGTGAGGCAGTGTAGGTCAAAAAATCCATAATTTCAAGTAAATTTGTAATGCAGGATTTTTTGCTGACAAATCCGTGTTGACATTGGGTATACTTGTAATAATTAGCCAAGGAGATAATTTTCCACTTACTGATTTGGTTGAGAAACCAGAGTTCTTTCTTTCATTTAATTAGTGATAAAAGTTCTTTGGTTAACCAAGGTAGCTGTCGTTTCTAATGTTTAAAAGGAAATAATGGAATAAATTTTTTGCAGCCTTTGTTGTAGATATTACAGAAAATTTGGTAGCTTTGATTTCTCACTTCTGCTTTGCTAAATGATTGTTAAATTGAATATAATTTCCTTTATTGTAAATAAATTTTGAAATAGTAAAACAATTATAGTTAGTGGAGTCATTTGTTAACTGATGGTGCCAGGATAGAGTACAGTGACCTTGTGAACTATTTCCTAATGGAGAACCAACAATAATCTCTGTGTGGTCGGCCGAATTGCTAATTATTGGGTCAAGTGTACTTTTTAAAGATCCATTATATTGATTAAAGGTTGGTTTAGTGACTTATGACTCCGACTTAAAACACCCCTTGACTTGTGGCTCTCGGTTGACTAAAGGCTAGAGATGGTGTCTTGATTAAAATACTCATCTTTGGCAGATGTTAAATGCATCCGGCTACTGTCTTGTAGAAGGCCTCCTAGGCAAAGACTTAAGGGGTAAACAGATTCTATCTGTTGACCAGCCCTGCACCCCTTCTTCATGCAGATGAATAAGGCTGGCACAGATGTATTTTTAATACATTGTTTCCAGTTTAGGATGTTGAATGCTGGATCTTCTTGACTCAATACATGGGTTTTGTTTGTGTCTCTGTTTTTATGACTAGGCAACTCATTCTATTATATCCTAATGAGGGTACAGCTCTAAAACTCAGTTTTATGGTTCTGAGGCCAGCTGGTAGTCAGGTTTCCCGAACTCTGTGGTAGCTCTCAGAGAGGCTGACTCCATCAACAGCTGAAAAATATCAAAGTATTAACAGTGCCATGTTGCGCATGGATGGTGTTCCTGTTTGTACTTTTGGTGTGCATTGCCAAGGCCACATTGTTACAGCCCTTTGTCACAGCTTAGGGTTTATTAATAGTAATGAGGCAATTGCTTGGGCTATTAAACAGTATACTGAGTACTATCTATGCTTTGAGTCAAGTTCTTTAACAAACTAAAAGTTAAAAAATTTAAAATGAATAAAGTACCAAAAACTTAGTGTTGATGGTTATCTTCCTTTAACTCGTAAAGACTCCAATAGCCACATGTTTAGTCTTGGCATTTACATTTGTAAGAATTCACCCATTTGTCGGGAAACTAGGTTTGAATCAACAGATTATTCTTTTATGTGCTTTCGTTTAGCACCACTTCACTCTGTCGCTTTTCTCTTCGTTCTATATCGCTCTCCTTCAACTCAAGACTGCACTCTTTTCAATGTTATTTTGATCAAATTAACCAAGCCCTCTCTCTTTACCCATCAGCCAATATCATTGTTGTTGGTGACTTTAATGCTCATCACACTGAATGGCTTGGCTCTAGTGTCAGTGACTCTGGTTGGCGTTAAAACCCTCAACTTTTGCCTTTCTCAATCCTTAACTCAAATAGTCAACTTTCCAACTCACTTTCCAGACAACCCAAATCATTTACCTTCTCTACTCGACTTATGTCTTGTTTCTAAATCTAGTCAGTTTCTCCACATTCACCCTTAGGTACTTCTGATCACGGTTTGATCTCTCTAAAACTATTATCTCATTTTTCTTCATCATCTGATCCCCCTACCATCGTACCTCTTACAACTACCTTAAAGCTGACTGGGACTCTTTCCGTGATTTTCTTTGTGATGGCCCTTGGGTAGAAATTTTTCGTCTTCCTGTCGACAAATGTGCTTCTTACATAACTTCGTGGATTCAGGCTGGTATGGAATCTTTTATTCCCTCTCAACGATTCCATGTCAAGTCTCACTCTTCTCCATGGTTTTCCTCACATTGTGCTGCTGCAATTGCCAATCGAAACCATTACTTCCATATCTATCAGCAAAACAATTCTCCAGAAAGCAGGCGTCTGTTTATTACTGTTAGAAACCATTGTAAAAAGATTTTGTCTAACGTCAAAGCCCGCTTTTCTCAGGTCATGAAATATTGTAATTCATCACAAAAATTAGGCTCTCGTGACTTCTGGAGAATCTTTAACAGCATCAATAATAAGGGCAAATCTGTAATTCCACCTCTCTTGTATGTTTCAGACTTTGTCACCTCACCTAAAGATAAAGCTGAATTGTTTGCTAAGAACTTTTCATCACTATCATCTCTTGATTCCTCTAGTTGCGTTCTACCTGATATAGCCAACAAACAGGCTGATCCATTGCTTGACATTCATATCACTCCATGTTCTGTATTAAAGTGATTTCCTGCTTAGACTCTTCTACAAGTTGTGGCCTGGACAACAAACCTGTTATAGTCTTGCAGAAGTGTTCTCCGGAGCTATCGTCTATTCCAGCCTGCTGGAAAGCGGCATCTGTTATCCCTATTTTCAAAAATTCTGGAGAGCAATCCAATTCGTATAACTACCGTCCCATTAGTCTTCTTCCTATCATAAGCAAGGTTTTTGAATCTTTAATTAACAAACTCTTAATCTCTTATCTTGAATCTAATAACTTACTTTCTGATCATCAATATAGATTTCGATCTTCTCATTCTACAGCTGATTTGCTAACAGTAATAACCAATAGGTTTTATTGTGCATTAGATAAAGGTGGAGAGGTTAAGGCCATCGCTCTTGACATTTCTAAAGCTTTTGATAAAGTGTGGCATGCTGGTCTTCTTCATAAGCTTTTTTTCTTACGTTGTATCTGGCAACATCTTTAAGATTATTGAATGCTTTCTTTCCAATCATAGTATAAAAGTTGTCCTCGATGGACAGCACTCTTCTTCTTATTCTGTAACTTCAAGGGTTCCTCAAGGTTCTATCCTTGGCTCTATACTTTTTTAAATTTACATTAATGATTTTCCAGATATTCTCACATCTAAAGTGGCATTGTTCGCTGATGATACTACCATTTATTCTTGTCATGATAAGAAGCCAACACTCTCTGATTGCTTGGAGGAGGCATTTGAGCTTGAAAAGGATCTCACTTCTGCTACAGCATGAGGCTCACAGTGGCTGATGAATTTTAATTCAGATAAAACCCAATTTTTTTCAGCCAACTGTTATCGCAATAATTAGATCTTCCTATATTTATGAACGGTAATGTACTCAATGAGTCATCTACCCTTCATCTCCAAGGATTTACTCTTACTTCCGATCTTTCTTGGAAACTATATATCAAATCCGTTACAAAATTAGCATCCCCTAAGGTTGCATCTCTTTATCGAGCTCGACACATTCTTACTCCGGATTCTATTCTCTATCTCCATAAATCTCAAACCCAGTCTTGTATGGAATACTGTTGCCATATATGGGGCAGATCTTCTAGTGATGCGCTTTCTCTTTTAGACAATGTGAAAAAATGAATTGTAAACTTAGTTGGACCAGCTCTAGCAGCCAACCTCTAACCATTATCACATTGATGTAATGTTGCTTCTCTTTCTCTTTTCTACAAATACTATAATGGGCACTGCTCTAAAGAGCTAGCGTCTCTTGTGCCATATACTAAAATTCATTCTCGTGTTACTCATCATTCAGTTTAGTCTCATCCCTTTTCTGCGACTCATCCTAAGTGCTCCAAAAACTCTTATTTGCTAGTTTTCGTCCTCAAACATCAGTTCTTTGGAATTCGCTTCCTTCATCTTACTTTCCTGATTCATATAATTTGCAATTCTTTAAGCTGTCTGTCAATCGTTATCTTGTTCTATAATCTTCATCTTTTCTCTTCCAGTAACTTCTGACTCTTATTAGTGGTTGCTTGCAACCTTGTTGGAAGCGAAGATGTTTAAAAAAAAAAATACAAAAAAAAAAGTTTGCCACATGAAATGGTGTTTGCAATTTCATTAAATACTTTTATTCCGCTAGTTGTTTGGCGATAAATACAACCAATAAGAAAAGTTTCATGAGTCAAAGTGACTTTGAGCTAAAGTTGTTCTGAATATTCTATAGCAAATCTTTTAGAATTTTATGATTTCACTTGCAGTTAGGCTACAATTAACATTAATTGCATCCCCATGAGAGATCGATCTTTTGTAAAAATATTATAGTTTAGAAGAGAAAGGGCTGAAAAATCGATAAACCAGATCTCTGTGATAAAAATGATATCATTTTTATAGTTAGAAACAGCTATTAAAAGCTCTAGAATTTTGTTTTTGTTTGAAGTGGTATTTGATGTGGCATTTGATGTGGCATTTTTTGTTTGATGTGGCATTTGATGTGGCATTAGTATAGAAGCAGCTTAAAAATCTATTAGGTGATGATTAAGGGTTTAATGTTTGGTATGTATCTGATACTTTGTTTGATTAATAGTCAACTATTTTATTGTTTTTATAGTTGTTGTTGATTGTGATAGGTCAATTTTTTTAACATTTCAAAAAAACAAAGGGCTCTTTATGTGATCTCAACAATGTACACCAAAAGCACTATGCACAACATGGATTTTTAATACTTAGATATTTTGCAGCTGTTGATTGAAAAGCCTCTCTGAGAGGCTACCACAGAATAAGAAAAATCTTAATTCCAGGCATCTTCAGATTAATTAAGTTTTAAGTTTTAAATGTGTATCCTCAACAGAAGATAAAAGTAATAGTTGCATTGTTATTACCAAAGAAGGCAGCCTAAATAAATATATTAATATGCGTGTGCATACACATATTATCTAATATATTGAAGTCTGTGCCACACATACTTATTCTCTTTTGAGCTATCATTTTTGGAAGATTGGTTATCATGGCACTTTTGACATCTAGAATGAGTCGATTTCATATAAAGCAAGATTCATATGTTCATGAGGTGTTCTGACAATAACATCAGTTGTTCATAAGTTGTTTTGAGAATAACCTCAGATGTTCATAAGGTGTTCTGAGAATAACGTCAGATGTTTAGATGTTCGCGAGGTGTTATTATATATATATATATTATTAAAATTTTTAAAGTCAAAAAGTTCCATCAGATTATTTTTTAACATTTTAATTTGCAGCTTTCATATGCTTTTGTCTTATTTACCTTTAACAGCTGATATTTATCATCTTCAGTTTTTTTTCACCACAATCAATCCTCAGAGTTCTCATTTCAGAGCTTGCTTCAAATCATAATAACATCTTTAATTATGCAAATTATACTGTTCTTCAGTATAATTTACAGTTTGTAAGTGTTCTCTTAGGTGATAAAGTAGAAGAGTGTGGATGGCATCACTGTAGCCAATTTCGGTAAAAATAATTGATTGGTGGCTTTGCGCAGAGAAAGAAATTGAGCGCGGTACTACCAGGGACGTGGTGGGAATCGAACTCGGAACCTCTCGCTTATGAAGAGAGCGCTCTACCACTACACCACTACCGCATTATAAGTATATAAGTACATGTAGTGTATAAGTACATGTACTTATATAGTTATAATGCTCTAATAAGTAAGAATTTTCATAATATGAATTTTTATCTTCGTTCATGAATTTTTATCTTCATTTGTTTAATGTTCATTTTTTTTTAAAAACAACAGCCATCATTTTAAGGTCTCAATATGTGACTTACAAGTTTATAATTTTACACTAATTAACTTAATAAACAAAATGTTATTATTTATTCATGGCTAGTTAATAGAAATTATTTTTTTTATTTTTTTATTTTTATAGTTCTCTTTCTAGTTTATAGTTTGTTTATTTTTAATTTTAGTTAAAATTTACATTTGTTTATTCAGTACTTATTTTAAATGTGCTAATTTAAAACATACAAGGAGCCTTGACCAAATTGTCAAAAAAAAAGTTTTGTATGTGTGGTCATATGCAGGGTGTTGCTACATCAACTATCTTATAGCCTGCTGCTACAAGGGAGTGCTGCTACATCAGTCTTTAGGGTTAGCAAAATATAGCTGTCCTCGTTTCTATGTTTTATGGTAACCACTTTGCATCAAATTTTTTTTGTCGTCCTGATGCCTACCTCTAACACTTTAACCTTTTCCTAATTTCAAAAATTCTCTAATGACAGTCATAATACTTACTTTTTACCTCTTCTGAGCAAAACAACTTTGTCAGATTTAATACATTGAATGGCATCGTAAAAAAGAATAATTTCGTGTGTGTATTTAACAAATATTGATGTTATATATGCTGAGTTTCATAGTTTTTACAAAGTTTTACAAGCATTTTTATGGTTTTTTTTGTCGTGGCAGTCGTAACCAAAAATCCAATGCTTAACAAACAATGAAATGATGCAATCAATGATGTAAGAAAAAAAGTATAAATGATTATTAACAACCATGTATATTATGTTAAAAAAAATGCACTACAACATTATCAAAGTTCTCAATTATGGAAATACAATACGATTTTTAACGATACACAACAGGACTGTAAATATGCATCAAAACACGTTTATACGACTTTAAAACAA
Organism: Hydra vulgaris; assembly: GCF_038396675.1. Taxonomy (NCBI): domain Eukaryota; kingdom Metazoa; phylum Cnidaria; class Hydrozoa; order Anthoathecata; family Hydridae; genus Hydra; species Hydra vulgaris. The sequence goes on along the minus strand of NC_088930.1, from coordinate 28,197,684 downwards.
TGCTATGGTATGATAAAATTATTTTTTTTAAATAACTTTTTTGCTTAAAAGTATTTTTAAATAATTAAAAAAAAGAGTTGAGGAGTTTAGTATGTGTTTTCATACCTTTTTCTTTTTTTTCACCCTCTTTCTTGCAGAATTGCCCATATATATATATATATATATATATATATATATATATATATATATATATATATATATATATATATATATATATATATATATATATATATATATATATATATATATATATATATATATATTTATTTATTTATATATATATATTATATATATATATTTATATATATATATATATATATATATATATATATATATGTGTGTATATTTATAAATATGTATATATATATACATATACAGTATTGGACAAAACATTTGCAACCAACATCGAACAATGCTAAAAAGTGTTTCTAATTTTACATGTCTTAAAAACGAAACGAACTATACTATCACAGCAAACAGTTCAGGAGTCTGGAGTCATAGCATGCCATGACATGAGCAATCAGCTGACAGGTGACAGCACACAGGCAGAATTTTGTTGACAAGTGCCATTTTGCAGCAGACAAAAGAAATGCAACTTTTTTGGTTTGTTTCATTTTCTTAAGTCTGGTCTGTGTCAATGTCACGGAAGTTTTTTAATAATTAAAGGAAATATCCAGAAGTTTCCAGAAGCATGCAGAAGCTTCCAGAAGTTTCCAAAAGAAGCATCTGGAAGCATCCAGTAGCATTCAGAAATATCCAGAAACATTCAGAAGCATCCAGACGCATCCAGAAGCTTCCAGAAGCATCGAAAAGAAGCATTTAGACTCTTCCAGAACAGGTTCACACAGGTTCATTTTACTATATAAGAGACATGTAAATCGACATGTAATTCAGTCAGTATATGGTCAATGGTATAAGTCAATCAGTCAGTATTATCAAGACAGTTTATCGAAGTGAGTTTTATCAAAGTGTTTTATCGAAGAACATCAATACAAGAAGTGAAATACAACAAGTGTTTCATTACATCAATACAGTCCACATCCAACCAAGACGTTGTGTTCCACAGTGCATTATTGTATCATCACAAGGTAAATGTAACACGGTAAGCCTTGAGAAGCGTGATTATTTATTTTTATTATTTTTATGACTTCAAGTGCAAAAATAGCTCCCGACAATCTTGGATTAGAACTAAAAAAGAAAATTATTGGCGATTACGTAAGTGGAATGTCACAAAAAAGTATTTGTGATAAATATCGCGTGAAAAAATGGACTGTATCAAGACTGTATGTTCCAAATATCGTTCTACGGGGAAGTTGGCAGCAGATAACAAAGGTGATAGACCACGTTCCACCACTTCTAGAGAGGATTCTATGATCGTCAGATCCATCAAGAAGGATTCCTGGATATCATCAGTCGAGATACAAAAGCAATTAGAGCTGCCTCTATTGGACCAAACAATCAGACGAGGTGCTGTTGAAGCCGGATTGTTTTCTTAACGCCCTGCAAAGAAACCGCTGATTTCACTAAAAAACCAGAAGAAAAGACTCCTGTTTGCTACATCTCATATTGACTGAAATGTGCAGAAATGGCGAACTGTCCTGTTCAGTGATGAATCGAAGTTCAACATCATTGGTAGCGATGGCATTTGCCGTGTACGTTGACCGGCCGGAAAACACCTTGATTTACACTACTGCCATAAGATCGTGAAGCATGATGGAGGCAATGTAATGGTCTGGGGGTGTTTTTCTGCTAACAGTCTAGGTCCAATACATCGAAACAATGGAATAATGGACCGTTTCATGTATAAAAATATCCTGAAAGATGTTATGTTACCTCATGCTGAATGGAATATACCAATAAAATGGGTTTTTCAGCAAGACAATGATCCCAAACACACTGCAAAAGTATTAAAGCAGTGGTTTCAAGACAACCAACTATCGGTGATGGATTGGTCGCCTCAATATCCGGATCTCAATCCTATCGAGAACCTGTGGAAGATCGTCAACCGCAGAATTAATCGTGAAGGTGTTTGTAATAAGGATTAACTGTTTGAACAAAACCAAACGGCCAGGGCAGCAATTCTACAAAGTTTCATTGATCACCTGATTGAATCTATGCCTCGAAGATTCAAGGCTGTGATCGACAACAAAGGATTCGCCACGAAATATTGATAGCGAAATACAGCTTGGTCAACATTTTGTCGAGTTGCACTTGTTTTGTCCAGAAGGAAATCAACTTTTTTTAATACTGTTGATTAATTTATTAATTTTCGTGTACAAATAATAAACTTTGTGATGAATAAAACTTGAAGAACTTTGTCTCTAAACAGTTACATAGTTATTTCTCTAAATAGAAAAAATGCAGCACTTTTATATAAAGAAACTAAATTAGCCTTATTTGGTTGCACTCGTTTTTTCCGATACTGTATATATATATATATATATATATATATATATATATATTTATATATATATATATATATATTTATTTATATATATATGTATATATATATATATTATATATATATGTGTGTATATATATATATATATATATATATATATATATATATATATATATATATATATATATATATATATATATATATATATATGTATATATATATATATATGAATATATATATATATATATATTATATATACATATATATACATACATATATTATATATACATATATATACATACATATATTATATATATATATATAAAAAAAAATGCAGTTGAGGTATATATATATATACATAAATATATATATATTTATATATATAATACATAAATATATATATATTATATATATATATATATATATATATATATATATATATATATATATATATATATATATAAAATTTGATTAGGTTTGTTAAATGAAATTGAAGAAGATATGAAAACAATAAAGGAACAAGATAATAAAGAAAGTAATGTAAAAATTTTAGTGACTCAATTTAAATTGTTCAATTTTTTTGTATAATTATTCTTTATATAGTACAAGTTGTAAAACAGTTTGTAATCGATTTAACAATTGATTCCAAACAGTTCTAACTCTTGTTTGAACAGTTTGTAAGCAATGGGTTCATTGCTTACAAATAGTTTGTAGGTAATGAACTGCAATAGGAATAATTTGATAAGAAAAAAAGGAATTTGAAAAAAGTTGAACTTGCACAATATGAGATATATACCTTGCTCATTTACTTCAAGTATTATGTTAAATTTTGTTCAAATGTTTATCTGCCTTTTTATAAAATTGTACACATTTCTGGTAATATGTCTGAGTTCTTTTTATAATTATTACTGTTACAAATGGGATTATAACTGTTGCTTTTTCTACTGAACAATCTAGTTTTGATGTTAAGTGTTGTTAAAGATCTTCATTTATCATTGATGTCAGTTTACTTTATTCTTTTTGATTGAATTTTTGATAACATTTTAATTAATAAAATGGATAATGCAGAGTGATAAAGTAGTATTAATAGTAGTAGATTAAATGGAAAGTTGTAAAATTTTGATCTTACAATACCACAATCAAACAATGCAACCTATATGAAAAATATACAATAATATCTTACAGCAATGAGAACTAATTAAATAAAAGAAATGAATTGTTTCTAAGTTTAAGAATCTCATTTAAGTCTGTGGATTTTTTGATAAGTGTAAACATAAAAGCAAATTTCTTCTTTCAAAATACAAAAACAAGTGAATAGGCAGCCATTGTCAGATTTTTCATTTTTTTTCCTTATGTTTTGTTTTGAGGACTGAGCACACTCCACTGTAACATTAAGTTTTTAAAAGATTTCTTGTTTCTTATTTTGTATTACTTGGCAGATGATTGACTATTGGCATGAAACTATTAGTACCATAAAAATTTGTATTTATTTTTATTTTTAAATATATATGCGTGTGTGTTTTCTTTAATTTGATTAGGTTCGTTTGGTGAAATTGAAGAAGATATGAAAAAAGTAAAAGAACAAGAAAATAAAGAAAGTAATGTAAAAATTTTACCAAACAATTTTCTTTTCTTCTTTTTTTTGTCAGTGAAAAAGTTTTTGTAAACTACTTTTCTACATGTTCATTAAATTTCATTAAATATAAATGAAATATAATAAAATAAATAAAACCATATAATACATATAAAAAATATAGACATAAATATATGTAAAATAAATATACATGTCACAAATAATTATTTATCGTCACAAAAAATGCTTCTACAAAATTTTCAGGGAGTAAAAATATTTTTAACTTGTTTTAGTAAATAAAACAATACTTTCAAAGAGAAATAAATGTGCTATACAGGTAAATTCATTCAGTTTAATAGCCATAACCACTATTGGGTTAATTAGATTTCTAACTGCTCAGTAAAGTTTTAGGAGAGATCCAAAGGTTTTGTATTTCTTAAATACAAAATTTCATTCTTAAATTTCAATTATTCGTGTTTTCTGCTTATTTTCATCTATTACTATAATAAATTTTTAAATATTAGATATCACACAAAATAAAATGCGACAATGATTTTAAACCCGGTGATAATATATCTTGAGTGTTTCGATTAATGTCTGTTTTATTCAAAAAAAAAAAGTCTTTTTGTGTGCAACAATTAAACAGATAAATAGTTAAAAATCTCATATTTTAGCTTTCAATAAACAGTAAAACTTTTAAAACTAAAGTTTTCATATTAGTTATAACCTCAGACAATTTAGATCCACCAAAAATCCAAAATCTCTCTAAATATAATCCAAAATTTTTCTATAATTGTTTGATCCAAAATCTCTATAATCATTTGATTAAATTAATTAAACATTTTTGCTTATTCATAACTCTTTTGAAACTCATGGAACTTTTAACTACAAAACATTTTTTGTGAGAACAAATTTTTCAGTACCAAATTGAAATATAGTTGCTCAAATTGATATTTAGTTAGCACATAGCATATTTCAAGCGGAAAGAATTAAAAAATAAATTTGTTGTTTAAATTTCTTAGTTTTGGATTGGCAACAAAAAAAGACAAGATTTTTATTCCAGTGTATTGCCAATTCGTATAAAACAAAGAGATTTAAAAATTTTGTTTTTTATAAACCAACTAGAAGGCACAAAAAAAAAGAATTTTCCGAAAACACCGAAACATGTATTTTTCATAAGATCTTTCCCAAAATGCAATGAGTAGCTTTTGCCACTGATCACTTTTGTAAAAAGTTTGTTTATTTGATCATTTTAAGAATTTTATTGTTGGACAGACACATTAAGTGACATAATAAAAATTTTAACAGCTGTATTAAAAAAATCCTCACACATTCTCTGTTAGTCTTAAAATATTGAAAGTAATGCAAGATTTGTTAGTGATGAATGCAATCTGAGAAAGATTTTTTATGTACAATAATTATTCATTTTTTTTAACTATTGCTGCTACTTTAGCTGTAGTGATGGCTACATTCTAATTTAGTCTTGTTAGGAATTTTTGAAGTTGGATATTTTTTGAAAGTTTTTTTACCATTATTTTCAAATATGGTAAAAATTAATGTAATGCAATATTGCGTAAAAATGCAATACATTATTTCTAAATTAATGTAATGCATTATTGCGTAAAAATGCAATACATTATTTCTAAATTAATGTATTGCATTATTGCGTAAAAATGCAATACATTATTTCTAAATTAATGTATTGCATTATTATATATTTAATTGCAAAATAAACATTTTTACAAAATTTGCAATAAGTAAACTAGAAAATGTTAACTTTAAAACTTATATCTTGGATATGCGTTAAATAAACTAGAAAATTTTAACTTTAAAATTTTTTTCTAAGATTTGCATTAAACAAACTAAAAAATAGGTTGGTTGTTAGCATTTTAACTGCCAATCTTAAATTTAATATCAAGTACCTTATAAAGAAAATCACCTAGCATGGTATTTTGCTTGTCATTAAGTTATTGAAAGCAATTGTTAGCATTATAAATTGTCCACTCTTGTAAAAATTGTTTGCATCTGACAAGATTTTTTTTATTAATCAAAATGAGTTTGTTTATAAATGATTTTACATAAAATGTTTTTAAATCAAAAATAAAATCAAGTAAATAAGTATTAGTTTCTCTCTCTTGCAACAAGCGTGAAACTCTTGCAACAAGCGTGATTTTATGCTCTTGTTACTAGATTAGCAAGTATTGTTTATCGCGCCCGGAAGTATTAAATATTTTGTTTGCATGCGTGTTTTATGTGCCCAGAGTGATTGCTCCTGCTTTATAATAAGGCCTGAAGTAAAATTCAATTTAAATTTTGCTCAAACAAAAAATGCAAATTGTAAATTTAAATTTTTGCATAATGTTTATGCATATTGCTATTTGCATGTTTTAGGTTTATGAATATATATGTTCATATAACCAGACTGGTATATATAAAATATATGGGTTTATATGAGTTCCATTAATTTGAATTGTAATAATTAGGATTAAAAGATGATGTTGAATCCTTAAAGCAGGAATTAGAACAATCAAATTTAAAAGAGAATACCCAATTTATTGTTCAAGCAGCTGAAGAGAAGTTTTCTTCATCAGAAAGAGACACAAAACATGCTCAGATATATGGTACTAAAAACTCTCCTATAATTGAGAAACAAGTAATTGCATCTAGACATGACAGCAAAGAACGAAATTCATCAGATTATGAAAATTATGAAAACAAGAAAATACACAATGATGGTAAAAAGGAAGAAAATAATGATGGTAATATTTTTAAACATAATTATTTTTTATATATCTTTATTTGCAACTATATTGTATATTTGTAACTATATTGTATATAACTATATTCTATATAGTTGCAAATAAAGCTAAAAATAACTTATAAGTAAAAAGACGTAAAAAGTAGTGAAAAATGCAGTTTTCATAAATGTGCTTTTTTATATTTTTATTTTTTATTATTAAACATTCTTTTAGAAATTACACAACACACTGAAATATTGAGTATTAAAAGTTGAACTACTAAAAATTTCAAAATCATAAAATCTTTTTTAATCGCTGTATATAGTCATTTTAAAGCATTTTTTAAAAATATGCAATCTTATTTTTATTTCAAAGCCATATAATAGCAATATGAAAATTTAAATGTAGATGCAGTTTGGATGTGGAATCCAATATATAAATGGTGTTCTCAAGGCAATCTGAATGAACTGAAAAAATTTTTTGAAACAATCTCTGACAGTAAGAGTGAGCTGCATCAGTCTTTTCTTCAAGATAACAAAAGCAGTGAACATCATTCTAATCTCCAATATGACAGTGAAAGTAAGGAATACCAATCTTGTCCCCAAAATGACATTGTTAATAAAGAGTACCAAAACTCCCAAGATGGACAAAATAGTGAAAATAAAAAGTTGTGTTTTTATCCACATATAAACTATCTTTCGGTTTCTAAAAACAGTACTTTGCTTCAACGAGCGATTGTTACTGGCAGTCGAGAAATAGTAGCACTACTCCTTGATCTAGGTGCAGATCCATCCATAAGGTAAGAATAAAACCTTTGCAAAATTTTTTATAAACGTTTTTAAAAGATTTTAAAAGATAGTTCTATAAGTTGATTAATTTAATAACACAAATGATTCTATAATTTAGTAACACAATAGGTCAACTCCCATATGACCTTGCTTCACAAAACATTCGTAGAGAATTTCGAAGGTTTCGATATGATTATCCAAACAAATATGATTATGCAAAAGCTAAGGTAGATGTTTACACGTTTGTAGATGTGTTTTTAAGTTAATTTGTTCAGAATTTAAATAAATTGTTTGTTTTGCTGTTTTATGTGAATTATTATTATGGGTAGGAAGTAGGAATCTTTTAAATATTGAAAATTTTTAATATTTTACTCAACATAAAAAAGATGATTTCTGTTTATATCATGGCATCAACCTAGCAATATTTTAAAACAAAAGCAGATGGATGGAGAGGATTGTAACTACAGCTATAAGTAGCCTCATTGACTGTAGTGGCCTTCTTGACCTTGGTGGGGTGAATTAACGTTAAAAAAAAAAAAAGGAAAAATTATAAATAATGAAGCTTTGAAGTATAACATGTGATGCATAAGTTATTGGACAAATTTTAATTTAATTTTTCACTAATTAAACAATCATGGGGTTCAATGTGTTTGTATAAAAAGTCTATGAAATTTTTATTTTATTATTTAAAACAAATTTACTACAATTAAGGTTAACACAGCAATCAAAATTTTTTTTGTAAAAAACTGTAATATAAAAAAAAGTGAAATCATAAATCATTTTGAAAATAAAGAAAAGAAAAGAGAAAAAAAAAGAAGAAATGGTGCGAAATACAATCTATGACAACTTAAAAAGACTCGAAACTGGTCATTCATCTTCTGATAAAAAGCATTCTGGTCATCACACATCCTGGACTAGAGAAAAGAAAGCCAAACTAAAGAAACTTGTCAACAACCAAAAAGGGTCATTCAGAGAAAATTGGATTTTAACTTCGATGTAAATCAATTGAGAATTGGTTGGCAATTTAAAAAATAAATATTCAATACAGATAACTTGAAAAGACTTCTAAAGACATTAAGCAAAAAATAAAAGCAAAGAAAAGAAGTAGAAACTTTATCAATTCTATGATACAAAATACTCTTTTGGTCATAATTAAAATGATGAAGTGAATAGAAAAGCTGGATATTGGGTGGACACGGAAAATTCGGTCAACTTTAAATAGAGATTTTCCTAAAACCACAAATGCTTTTTATTTATTTTATTTTTTTAATTAAATGTTACGTCCTTATATTTAATTGTGTTAAGAAACTTTTGTCTACAAATCAATGATTTGCAAAATGTTTCGGAAACAAATTGAGGTGCATAAAGAAGTTGTGAATTTTTTTTGCAAAAATCCATCGACTTCATATCGCTTGATTGCTAAACATACAAATGTCCTAAAATCTACAGTCATAGATATTATAAATTACTCAAAGCTTCAAAAGAATACCTGGAAGTGGAAGAAAGAAAACTTTCTATAAATCCAAAAAGGTATAGTCGATTCTCAGTTCAATAGCAAAAAATCCGAACACAGCGAGATCTAGCAAAGTAATATAAGACTTTGTATTTATATACCAAAAAAGTACTTAAAAATGTTGGAGCATTTCACAAGGAAAATACACCTAAGAGAAGATTAAATGGTGAAATTAAAGGAATTTAACGCGCAAAAAAATTGGTTAAAATAATAGCGGATAAAAGTATGTGTATAGTTGAAGACAATGAAACATATTGCGAAGCGGATTTTTCACAACTTCCTAGTCAACAATTTTACTATGAGAACAAAGATAAACTTGTTGATAATCAATTTACATCAAAAATACATTCGACAAGAAAAATTTGCATCCAAGTTCCTTGTGTGACAAGCAATTTGTAGCTGTGGTATGCAGTCCTCTTGTTTTGTCACTAAGAAGACCTTGACTACCAATCTCTACATTAAAGAATGCCTCCAAAAAAGGCCTTTGCCATTTATGAAAAAATACAAATACCAATGTCTCTTCTGGCCAGATCTTGCTGCTTCTCACTATTCTAAAAAGCTATACAGTGGTGCAAAGATAAAAATGTAAAAATTGTTTCTAAAGATGCGAATCTTCCAAATCGTCCTGAAGAAGGCAAGGTTGAAAATTTTTGACCAATAGTTAAAGGAGTTCTTCATAAGACAGGTGGAGTAACAAAAAATGAAAAGGACTTCCAAAAAAAGTGGAATAATGCCACTAATAAGGTAAAAAAAGAAAAAATCTGCGAAATGAAAAAATAGCATCAACCAGCTATAAAATTCGATCTCTTGCCAAGCAGCCCATCAAGCCCTTTAAAATTAAGTTGAAATCCTAATTGATGTAAACACATTTAATAGAAAAAAACTACACAGAAGTTAAAGAAACATGCCAAGAAAGTGTTCGCTTTGTGGAAAAAAATAGCTTTTCAAAAAAAAACTATTAATGTGTATTGTTGTTTCTAACCATTCTATGTTTAAGCCATTGTTTTATATTTCCAAGGCTGTAGCAATCAATACATCAATCTGTGTTCATGAATGTTAAGAAACACAACTATTTTTCATTCATTTATAATAATCATACATAAATAAATTAACTTATTAAGTCAACTTTTACTCTTTTACTCTTACATATTTTTACTTTTTATTTTATTTATTTTTATTATTTTATCACTCTAAAAATTCTCTAAATTCGATGGACAAACTTAACAGTTATGTTGATAAGAAATCCAAACAATCAAATGTGTCACAAGCAAATTGAGATCTTTTGAGGGCAATTGGCCCAAAAGGCCAGAGATGTTGGCTAGGTACATTAGAAAAAGTTTTGATTGATTGCGTCAAATTAAAACTAAATGAAGTTGATTTAAATTTTTTATAGTTGACTACCAAAGGTGTCAAAGCAAAATTGAGATCTATTGCAGATGATGGAGATAATAATTGCAGATGATGGAGTTTTTTTTTATATAAAAATTTTTATTCACAAATAAATACTTTAATTTAGAAAAAAAATCCAAATAGTTTTTTATTTATTTATTTAATATTAAAGTTTTTATTTTGTCAATTAACTTATGCATCACTTGTTAATCTCAATGTGACTCAATAATTTTTGTTCTCTCCCAATTTTCTACTTTTTCCACTCCCAACTTAAATAGTGGTTGCTTGCAGATTTGTTGGGAGTGGCTTAGTTGTAAAAATAGTTTCAACCATATTCATATAAACACCCATCATGATGCATTTAACTTATTTTTTATAAAGCTTCTTTATCAAGATTTGTGTTCTACACAGTTAGGAGAAGATAAAAGAAATAAATACATTTTTATAACAGTAGCTCCAAAGTTTTAAAGGTGAATTTAACTAAGTTGTTGCAACCTCTATATGATTCAACTCTTTTAATTTTTGTATTTAGATTGGCACTCCACTGACTAAAGTTGAAGAAGAAAGAAAAAAAGAAACAGATATTAAAAAGAAAAAACTTCAAAATAAAGCAAGAAAAGAAAAACTAAAAGTAAAACATTTTTTTACTGTTTTGATTGCAAATTTCTTTTTGCAAATTTCTTAAGAGTTTCATTATCATTTGAGACATAAAAAATGCTATTCTTAAGAGTTCAAGTGAATTTTCTGAAAGTTTAAAATAATATATATATATATATATATATATATATATATATATATATATATATATATATATATATATATATATATATATATATATATATATATATATATATATATATATATATAAATAAAAAAGTAAGATGAAAAAAAACAATTTTTTTATGGTACTTGAAGTTTCATGCTGTTTGCGGCACTCATCAGCCATATATTTAAATCAAGAAAAATCTTTTCAAAAATACAATTAAAAAACCGTTACAAAAATTGAAAAAAAAATGGAATGAGTTCTGACGTCAAATAATAATAATAATAAAAATAATAATAACAATAATAATAGCAATAGTAATAATAATAATAATATGGAAAAACGTCTTTTTTAATCGCCAGTGTCATATTGGGAAAGAAGGAATCTGTTTCTATGTCTACGCTTAGAAACAATCTCACTTCTTTTATCCAATAAATTAGTATTTTTATAATATAGAGTTTTCATGTTTTTTGGTGAGACATAATTTGCAAGATTTGTATGTTGGATTATATGCTTTACATCGCCTGAGAATTTTCCACTTAACTATAAGAACTAAGTTAGCTTCTTTTAACTTCCATACATGTTTTGAGAGCTCAGTATCATTTTTGTATTAAGAGATGTTAAAGGATTTAACGTGATTAACTTATCTTAATTTAAAAGGAGACTCACTTATCCCAATGTAGGATTTTTCATTAGAAGATGAATTAAGATTATCAGTTGTAACAGTTGCTTTATATACAATGTTGCTTGTTAAACATTCATTGAACAGCGGACAGAGATTTTTATTATAGCAGTTACAGTTCTGTTGATTAAGGTTTGTATAAAATGTTGCATAAAATGTATTTGTTGTGCGAATTTATAATAGATTTTACACTTGGCATACAACTGTGATAACTTTGACTGTGTTCCTGTTAAAGATTTTATGCAGTTTGTTATTATTAGGAAAATGTTTGTCAATAAGTTTCAAAAAATATTTTCCCACGTTGGTGCTAACATTTTCGCTAAATGGAGGGTTAAACCAAATGATGTTGCAGGCTCTGTTCCATTTTGGAGTTGATATTGTTATTGGATTATATGTTAGACTACATTTATAACCAGACTTTAATAAAGCTTTATTATATAGAGGAATAGTATTTTGAAATATTTCTTTGTTAGATGAATTTGTAGACAATCTAAGTTCAATCGAATGTGGTGTTTGTTTTAGTATACTTGGCGGGTGATTTGAATCAGCATGGATATAAATTAATGTATTATCAGGTTTGAAATAAGGTTTAAAAATACAATAATAAAGTTAAAAATAATAAAGTTTGAAATAAGGTTTAAAATAATTTAAGGTTTTGAAAAATACTGCACCATATATATATATATATATATATATATATATATATATATATATATATATATATATATATATATATATATATATATATATATATATATATATATATATATAAATATATATATATATATATATATATATATATATATATATATATATATATATATATATATATATATATATATATGAATATATATATATGTATGTATGTATGTATATATATATATGTATATATATATATATATATATATATATATATATATATATATGTATATGTATGTGTGTGTATATATATATATATATATATATATATATATATATATATATATATATATATATATATATATATATATATATATATATATATATATATATATGTATATGTATGTGTGTGTATATATATATATATAAATATATATATATATATATGTAAATTATGTTAGTATATTTTACAAATAGAGTGCTCAATGTTCTTAAAAAACAGAGCAATAATTAATTAGTAAAAAACACTTATCTAACTTTTATCTTCGACTTGAAGTTTCACCATTGCTGGATCATCAGAAAGAGTAACTCTTCCTGATGATCCAGCAATGGTGAAACTTCAAGTCGAAGATAAAAGTTAGATAAGTGTTTTTTACTAATTAATTATATATATATATATATAAATATATATATATATGTATATATAAATATATATATATATATTTATATTTATATTTATATTTGTATATATATATATATATATATATATATATATATATATATATATATATATATATATATATATATATATATATATATATATATATATATATATTAGGGTGTCCCAAAAAACAACATTTTTGAAAATAATCTGCTCCCACTCCCTAAATGTGTTCTATCTAATACAAAAACACTAGGTTTAAAATTTTTTTGAATAAAAAATAGTTTAAGGGGTCCCTCAAGACCCTCAAATATTTAATGGGTGCCTAATATTTTCAAAAAAAAAGTTTTTCAAAAATATTTCAACCTGGTACTCATATGAAGCAAAATTATATAAAAATTTCAAAAATAATATTTGTTTTGAAAAAATTTCAATTTTTCAAAATTATCATTAAGAAAAACATAAAAAATATTTTATATATATATATATATATATATATATATATATATATATATATATATATATATATATATATATATATATATATATATATATAATTATAATTATATATGTATTAGTTATAAAATAACTGTTATTATTATTTTTCAACCAGAAAGTTTTTTAGCTACATTAAATTAAATAATTAATTATGAAAAGAATTCATTACAATTAGGATAATTTTATCCTATTTCTAATGAATTTGGCCATTTATTTTTATAATTTTTGTCTGCATTTAGAAATTAGTTTAGATCTGCAAAATTAGCATCTGCTAAAGTTACATCTCTTTATCGAGCTCGCCACTTTTGAATTTCTAATCTGTCTTTGTATGGAATACTGTTACCATATCTGGAGTGAATCTTTGTATGGTGCCCTTTCTCTTTTAAACCAGGTGCAAAAATTCTCTTTCTCTTTTCTATAAATACTATAATGGGCTTTTTTATAAATACTATAATGTGCTATCTACTAAAATGAATTTTAGGAGATAGCACAAGAAATGCTGCTAAAGAGCTTGCATTTCTTGTGCTATCTACTAAAATTCATTCTTGTGTTACTCGTCATTCAATTTAGTCTCATCCTTTTACTGTGACTGTTTCTAAGTGCTCCAAAAATTCTTTTTTGTCAAGTATTTTTCCTCAAACATCAATTCTTTGGAATTTGCTCTTGTTGCTTCACCTTGTTTTCCTGATTCATTTAACTTGCAATCTTTTAAGTTATTTGTTCATCGTTATCTTTAATTATCTTTAGCTTTATTAACATCATTTTTTCTTCCAGTATTTTCCAACTCTAATAGTAGTTGCTTGCAGCCTTGTTGGTGAAGATTTTAAAAAAAATTTAAATTTAGAAGGAGTTTTGTCCACTGGAATGGAAATTTATGACAAAATATTGTAGGTTCAAAAAATGTTGAAAAAGTAGCAATTTTGATCATCTGATTGAGCCAAAGTTTGATAATGACAAAAATTAATGTGTTAATTTAAAAAGATTTAATAATGATCATTAGTTAATAAAAACTGAAGAAAATTTATCAATGAAAAGTTATGAGTGTTACATTATATATATATGTATTATAAGAAATTATTATGAATGAAAAGTAGATGTATGAGAAGTAATTATATTATCAAATCTGTAAAAATTATAATATATACAAAAAAAAATATTTCCATGGTGGAAATGGTTGATGTTCCAAACGCAAGAATTATAAGTTTTTAGAGCTTAACTATCACAACTTTTTAAATTATTTAATATATAATAAAAAATATTTTTTAAATTATATAATAAAAAATATTTATAAAATGTTTTTGTACCAAAGGTCTATAGTTTTTTTTTGTCTAACTTTTTTTTTGTTGTTGTGGCGTTTAGATAATTTTTAAACTGGAGTGACTAAGCAGACAATGGCTACACTGCACAGTGGGCCAGAATGCACTTTTACTGGACAAAATTCATAACTAATTTAATATTAGAGCTATATTCACTAAAATTAGTATGAGTACTAATATGATGTCTGCGCTTTTTATGAAGGTAATATTTTTTTATTTCGTTGCTATGGATACCTTTATTTTGCTTAGCAACAACCTACTTTTGTTATCTGCAGATATTTTATAAGTGCTATATTCACTAAATTTGGCATGAGTACCAATATAAGATCACACTTCTTACAAAAGTGATAATTTTTTAAATTTAGTTGTTATGGATACTTATATTGCTTAGTTACCGGATACTTTCCTTAGTTACAAAGTGGTAAATTGATATTTGAATATCTTATCGGATTTTTGACCCACCTATATTGAATAAAAATTGAGTATTTAGGTAAATAATGTTTTAGGAATAATAAAAGCAAAAAATAGTGCAAGAAAACATTGTCAATTTTAAATTACATCAAAAAATTATAAAACAATAATATCGTTTGAAGATTGTTTAAGTAATTGTAAAACATCTGAAGGAAATGCTTTATGATTTGTTTGGTGTGATGTTGATTTACGTAATGATGAAATAACAGGATCACTGGAAACTAGGAGTCTATTGATAAGATCAGTATTTGTTGTTTTTCTGGATGTTTTTCGGCTGAAATTTTCGCGATAAGATTTAAAGTCTTTATTTCTAGCCTCTTGAGCTTCCTCTGACATAAGTCCGATGGGTAATGTAAGGCTTTTAATTATGTCATGTCCATGTATCAATACTTTGTGAACTGATTGAGCCATGTAATACCATGGATAAAGGGACACATATAGTCTAAAAGTGTCAAAACAATAATCCTTGAACTTTAAGCAGTCTATTTCATATCCTGAAGAGAGCGTTACCAAGATAATGTAAAATCTGAATATAAGGTTTTGGTCAATACCCAGAATTTCAGCTGTTTAATCATATGCTGCAAAAGCACGCATTGAGGTATTGCCATCATTACTTGTTCCAGAACCACCACTTTTAGGGAAATCAACAACAAGTCCCATTTTGTTCATAAAATCAGTCTGAATCTTTTGTTTAGCTACAGATGCCTTTTCTTTGTGTTCTTTAGATCTTGCTTGCCACTTTCTTGTTTCTTTTTTATATGCAATGTACAATAACATCTCAAAAAATCGAATCCATGCATGAAGACTGGAAAGACCATATTTGAACTCTGTGTTATTATAATCTATATTAAGGATATCAAGACTATTCATATTTTTTGGAGAGACACCACACACTGAACAGCATTGGTATGAGTTATTTTTTTCAGATAATATTGTTTGAACCTTCCCATCAATCATTGTAAGTTCAATAATACAATTCACTTCAATAGAAGATCCGCAAACCTCTAATAAAATCATACCCAAGCTTTCTATCTCACTTTTAATGTACTGATCTTCTTCAATCACAGATTCCTTGGATTCCATTTTGTATGCAAATCTTATGGGTCTACAATAGGCTGTGGAGGACGACTTTTGATTTCTCCAAATAGGCACCTTTTCGTTGCTGTTGTTAAATCCAGTCAAATCCAATGGGACAAGACAAGTAATAAATAATGATTCTTGATGCTTTAAATCTCTGTTAATGTCGGGTTCTGATAAAACTTGTTTATAAATGCTTTGGCCAGTAGCACCATCAAAACCAGCCTTACACGTTAGTGTCATTGTTTTTATTGCTTTGTCGTTCAATATCAAGTGCCTTAGCACAGGTTCCTGAACTGCACAGATTCTTTGCAAAGTATGAGTCATTAAATCTTTTAAAGGAACTGAAGCTGAATAGTCCTCCACTTTTATGTTTGCAGGATAACATTTCAATTTTGCATCTCTGACATCATTGTAAGCGGGGTAGATGTTATATTCTTTCTCCAAGGCTCCGCTTCTAATCAATTGATAGGAAGCTTTTGTCAGACTTGCATCAATTATTAAAGCCAGTGCTTCGTCTGCTGAATATTTAGTTGCTTTATCTGTATTTGATATATTTAAAACATTCTTGGCAGCAATAACAACGGATTCATCTCTAAATTTTTTATTAGCAGCAAAAAATAATTCATTGGATGAATGAGATTCAATTAAACAAGATACACGCCGTTTTTTAGTTTTATTAGAACTATTATCAAATGCAACTGGTTTTCGACCACGTCTACTTGCAGTTGGTTCATTGTCTTTTTTTCTGACAATTAAATATTCATTAAGCCAGTTCACAAACTTCTTTTCAAAATTTTTCACAGTATAGTTTGCAGATTTCCACTTTTTTTTATACAAGTAAACAAATCGTTGAACAGCATGTCTAAAATCAACATCTTTAAAATCAGCAAATTTTGGCTGAATAAATTTTAATATATCTTCAGTAATATTTTGTTTTGAAATACTAAGATTGTTTTTATGGAGAAAATTATGAATGTCTAAGTTTAACAAAACCATATCTAAATAATTATTGTAACAAGTATTTTGTATTTAAAAGTAAAATGTTATAATATATATGCCGCCTGGACTACTAATACTTGTTAGTAATTAAGTTACTACAAGTGTTAGTAATTAAAATTAAAAGTAATTAAATTACTGTCAGTGTTAGTAATTAAATTACTAACAACTACCGAAAATATGTTGTTGCTATGTTATGCAAAGTAAGGTATCCATAGTAACCAAAAAAAGTTAACCTCATAAGAATTTTGAATCTCATTTTAATACATACCCCCAATATTGTGTATTTAGCGCAAGTAAAATACTGTTAAAACAACGTTAATGTAAAAATGAGTTGTTGCTATGCAAAATTTAGTACCATAGCAACCAAGTTAAAACATACATAAAATCTGAACGGGGATTTAAGGGGACGAGCAATCAATTAAAACTCGATTGAAGCATCATATAGCTCAAATAAATATAAGACAACACATGGCAAATTGTGGTAATTATTAGTTATTGTGCGGCAAAAAATAAGTTTCTTAAGAAATTTTTTTTTTTAATCTGTGATTTTCAAAGTATAACTGAGATAACATGCTATAACAAATTTATTTCACACATTGGTTTTTCTTATCTCTAAATACTCTAGAATAACATGTACTAATTTTTTGTTTCAAAAACGTAGATGTAATTGAAATATAACACAACGTTGATGTCACCGTTAATTACTTATTTATAATTTTTATTTTTTTTTATTTTATCTCAATATTCAAATGCTTAGAGTCCTGGTAACTAAGGGATTTAATATAAATAAATTATCAATAGATTTCTCCTAATATATGTAGATACTAAAATTAAATAGGTTTTCAAGATTAGACAACTAAAATTTTTCCCATTTTGTCCACTTACTGGCCCACTGTGCACTGTTATGACTGAGCTAAAAAAACAGCAGTTTCTTAAAAATTAAAAAAAAAATGGCAAACAAATTATTGCTATTTCAATTTTTATGAAGCTTAAATTCTGTTTGTTTTTTGTTTTTTTAACAATAAGATAACTGCTCAGGAAAAAAAATCATTTTGTATTTATTTATTTTATTTTAAAACTGAGTTTTTGGTATAAGTACAAACTGTCATAAGTGTGAACTGGCATAAGTGTAAAGCAGTTACAAAAACTGGTACAAACTGGTATAAGTGCGCCGAACAAATTTGTTGGTGCACTTATACTAATTCTCACTTATACCAGTTCGCACTTGTGTTAGTTTTTGCAACTGCTTTGCACTTATGCCAGTTTGCATTTATGACAGTTTGTACTTATGCCAATATTTTCAAATTCTTTTGGCGCACTTATGCCAATTTGCACCTATGCCAGTTTGCACTTATGAAATTCGCCCTTATTCAGTTGTCTCATTTAAGGTGAGACTCTAAATTTTTTTTTGTTTTTTTTTAAGCCCAAATTTATAAAAATATATTTCATTTAAACTTCATTTGTAAATCTTTTAACTTTTCATATTTTTAGTTGCAAAAAATGCAAGAAGAAGATTTAAAAAAAGTTGAGCAAGAGAAACAAGTATTTGAAAATCTTTCTGATCGAGAAAAAGTAAGAATTTTGTTATTTTATTGCTATATTATTTGCTATATAATTTTAATGATCATTATTAATGATTTTATATGAAGAAAATGTATGCTATAACATAGTTCTTTAAATGTTTTCAGTAAATTACAAATTAATTGCAAACTAAATGTTTGGATTTACTTACATAATAGATATTTGGATTTACTTACATACTAGATATTTGGATTTAAGTTTTATTTAGAAAATTACTTTTCTGAATCAAGAGTTTCAGAATACTAAGTTAAAATTATTTTGAAGTTTTGTAAAGTTAATGTTTTTTTTAGTTATTAAAATTTTTATTATTCAACTGTTAATACAAGTTTTCTTTTTTGTAAATTATTCAGCAGTGTTTGAAAGAATACTTTTAAATTTTTTAAACGAGTTTTAGTTGATGTAACTAGAGAGAACTCTTTTGAACAAGTGACCATGATAGTATTTATAGAAAAGAGAAAGAGATGCAACCTTATGGCGATGTGAGAGTGGCTAAAGCTTGGCAGATAGAGCAGGTCCAACTATGTTTACGATGGGTTTTAGGACCTTGTCTAGAAGAGGAAGAGCATCATTAAAAGAGTCAGCCCAAATATGACAACAGTATTCCATACAGGGATGAATAAGAGAACTGTAAAGGCAGAAAATGAAATCAGGAGTATGATATTGGTGAGCATGATAAAGAGGAGCAACCTTAGCAGATGTTAACTTAGTAATGAATTGTATATATGTTTTCCATTAAAAGTCAGTAGTGAATGATAATCCAATTAGATGCAAGGAAGAGGGCTCCATGATAAGGTTATTGTTCATTAAGATAGGAATGTCAACAATATGGGGTAGTAAACAACTGAGTTTTGTTGGAGTGCAAAGACAAGAGGTTTATACAGATGTCATACAGGTATATATATATATATATTATATATACCTGTATGACACCTGTTTATACATATATATACCTGTATGACACCTGAGGTTTATACAGGTTTATACAGGTATATATATATATATATATATATATATATATATATATATATATATATATATATATATACATATATAGATATAGATATAAAATTATGGTGAACGAAACTTAGTTGGTATAAGTGAAACATGTTCTAAAACATATTCAGTGGCAAACATAGAAAACTACAATGCGTGCAGACATGACAGAACAGACAGTCAAAGAGGTGGAAAAGTAGCTCTATATATAGATAATAGTTTAACATCATATGAACCAAGTGATGGCATTTTTAATAATAGTTAACTAGAATATTGGAAAGTCAAAATACCTAGTAGCATATTCAGTGATTTTAGCAACATATAAACATAGTATTTAGCAATGCAAATACCTATGTATAAAAAAAAGAGTTACTAGTTAGGGGGGGGGGGGCATTTATTAATTTTTGGAAAACTTTTTTACCCACCTTATGCTTATTAAGACCCCCCTTCCTACCCCCACCATTTAATATTTTTTATTTGTTATCAAAAAAAACTTTATCTCAAAACTAAAAAAAAACAAAAACTATATCTTAAAACTAAAAAAAAAAATTCTCTTAAAATCGGCCTTAAATAGTTAAAAAATAATTATTTTAGCCACTGATAAAAACAAAAACTTTCAGTGTAAACAAGCTTTAAAAATCATCAACCAAGTAAATCTTGATTTGTTGAAAATGAGCTTTTGGTTTATTTCTCACAAAATTATAAAACTTATACCAGCATATTAAATCCTATTGAAATTTTCATGTTACAAGTTTTTTTTAAATATTGTAACATGAACACCCACCCCCTCCCCCTATTGATTGACTAAAATTTCCACTCACTCCACCACCAGCCCTTCACCTTTTGTTCCCACTTAGCCCCAACACCCCCATCCCCCATCCTTGTATTAGAGACTCAAGAGTAATAGACACCAGTACCAGCTCACTTGATTAACTTAAAATGTTTAATTTCATTTGGTTTTTTTTTAATGGGTGGATTACATTTTAATTTAATTTTAGCTGACGATTGGCAGATATAAAAAAAACCTAAAACTAAACAAACTTGAAAACTTTTTGAAACTTAGTAAAAAACAAAAAACATTTTTTAGGTATGGAAGTGTACTTGAAAACTGTGATAAAGAAATAGCCAATAAAATATTATTCAAAAAATTAGTTGAGACAGACTAACTTACAAATCAATGGTTAGCAGCAGATGCTAATCATTCCCCGCTATACAAAAAAAAGTAGAGATAAGCTAAAAGCCAGTAGTTATAGACCAGTATTGGTGGCATCCTAATTCATGCAAATATTCAAAGAATTTAGTACCTACAAATCAACATGACTCTGTCAGAGGAAAATCTTGCATTACAAGTTTGCTAGAAAAGCTAGATTTTATTTCAAAAGCTTTAGCATATGGTAGCATATGGTACCCAGTTGATGTTATTTCTTTAACCCAGTTTGATTATAATATAATTATAAAATTTTTAATCAAACTGCAGCTTACAGAGTAATATAACAACTGTTAATCAAACTAGCAGCTTACAGAGTAATATAACAACTGTTAAAGTGTTAAGTAAAAAAATATGTAAAAACTGAAAATATTTTTTTGACATGGATGTTAATTTTTAGCAGCATGCCCCAAGGTTCAGTTTTAGGAGCTTTATTATTTATGATATATATAAATGACATACCAGAAAATATAAAAATGTATGCTGATGATACTAAAATGCAAAAGTTGGGAAGAAGAATCCAAAACAGTTCAATCAGATTTAGAAGAAGAACACAAGAAAATGAGATATTCAAGAGAAATAATGACACAACCCAAGACACAATTTCTTAACAAACAGATCAGCACTCATATGAAATAATCTTACACAAGAAGCCATTCAAAAAAACATAAATAAATTCAAAGCTGAAATAGATTTAGCAATGAAAAATTGGATAAGATAATCATGCTGTCATAGTATGCAAGACATATTTCCACACCAACAGCTATTACTATTACTACTTTTCATTAAATCATGATAACATTTAATTTTGGTTAATTGGCTTAAGTTTAAATGGTTAAAAAGTGTTTCATAATTAAACGAATGTGTTAAAAAAGTTTGTTTATATGAATGATTATCTTTTCAACTTGATTATTAGTTTCTGCTAATAATTTTTAATATCTTCTATGAAAACTTCATATGCAACTGCAAATCTTACAATAAGTTTGTTAATTTCCAAGTAAATGATTTGCTGGAATTTTTTTGATTCAATTTTTACGCACATAGTTTGTTATTATTGACGCATAAAACTTTAAAAGTAAAAATAAAACCAAAAACCAGCTAAAAACTTAAAATGAGAAGTAAAAATAAACCGAGCCATGAATGGCATCAAGCATAAAGACATTTTCAAAATGCTAAACTAAGTACTAAATACTAAGTGCCTCTAAGTACTGTCTACATTGTGATTAAATGTTTTCAAATGACTGGTTGTGTTAAGAGGAAGCTTGGTAGTGCTTTAAAGCGGTCAGTTTGAACTCCTCAAAGGATCAAAGCTGTCAATGGCAGAATTTCTTGGAATCCAGTAAGGTCAATAGGGAAAATGGCTAAAGAACTTTCAGTATGTGAGAACACCACCAGAAACATGAAAGGATTTTAAAGCATTTTAAAATTAATATTTTAAAAGCATTTTAATATATAGTATTTTAATAGTATCAAGTTTTAGGATATATAATATACCTTTTTTTTTTCAACAGAGAGCAGTAATGGCCGAAAGAAGAATTGCAACACAGCATACAACTTCCTCTAGGTAAACATTTTTAATTTAAAATTTTCGGATTTGAAAATTTTTATATGATTTTAACTGCTCATTTAATAATAGTATTAAATTTGTTACTGACATAATTTGCAATTGCAAGAAAACTCCTTGTTGCTCAATTTTTTCTCACTATCTTATTTTAAATAGAGCTCACTATGTTGAATTAAATAATCTGTTGCTTAGATGCATGCAAACAATAAGAATTTACTCTTCTGTCAGCCATCTTTGTACTCAATTTTTATTTCATTTTAGTGTTTCTCTATTAAGACTGTATCTATCACGGTTAAGCAAAGTTGTACCTAATGTTGCAGTATATTTTTAAGAATGCAGATAGAAAAATAAAAACATAAAAAAGTTATGCTTTCTGATTATTAACCAAGTAATAATTAACTTAAACATAAAAAGAATCAACTTTTTTGTTCATGCGTACATAAATCTGACTCAGGATACATTCTTGGACTGTTTTGCATCAGTTGCAAACTGAAAATACAGTGGAAACTGACATAAGTGTGCCAAAGTAGATTTTACACTGACTAGCATCAGTTGCACAAGCGTGAATAAATTAAAAAAAAAAAGATTTTTTAAAATTATTCACGCTTCACAAACTTTGACTCGCATATTCACACTTATGTAATTTCATGTACATGCAATATGCCTAAAAGAATTAATAAACACTAGCATGTAATTAATAAACACTAGTATGTAAATCAGCTTAAGTGCAAGAAAATTTCATTGAAGCATTCTTTCTTTAGAAAGAATGCTTCAATGAAATTAAAAAAAATTAACTTTTATTGCTTAATTTATTGCTTATTTCATTTATTATTGCTTAAGTTATTGCTTATTTCATTTATTATTGCTTAAGTTATTGCTTATTTCATAGTATCTATTTTACTAATAGTATGAATTATCCACTGTTATAGATGTAGTCAAGTTTTTTAGATATTTAAAATAAACAACCTTTAAACATGAAGTAAACTCCAAATTTAAATATGTTCATCAGGATGCCAGAATGAAAAAGTTACAGTAGTTAGAGACTGGAGACAACAAAAACCCCAAATTATTAGCTCGAGTTCTTAAAAAAAACAGTGTTAAGCATTATTATAAGTTATAGATATAATAGATATAAATAAATTATAATAAGAATTCATGTATGTATTAAGCATAAACATGTCACATTAAATATGTGTAACATGTATATATGATATATATAAATATTTTTAATTTATATATATCAAAATGTATGTTTAGTTATATCCATAGCATTAAAAATAATAATTAATATTAGTGCATCAAATATATATATATATATATATATATATATATATATATTTATATATATTTATATATATATGTATATGTATATATATATATATATATATATATATATTATATATATATATATATATATATATATATATATATATATATATATATATATATATATATATATATATATATATATATATATGTATATATATATGTATATATATATGTATATATATATATCATTCTTGTATTTGGGGAATAAGTCGGCTCTCCAGAACCTCTCGATACTGTATTTGTTTCATCATCGACAATATATAGTCTTCCTGTGCCTCTACCACTGATAATTGACCACACCATAATTTTAGTTGGATGTTTAATAGTTTGTACAATGCAATCTGGATGATATTTTTTGTTTGATCTTCTTTGGACAAAGGTGGCTTTATTCAACAAGATCTCAAAAGTTTATTCGTCTGAAAAATACACCTAAAAATCGACATATTGTGGTTGTAGTTAAGTTAATGTCAACATTTAAACATTTTTTCAACAATATTTCATTCAAAATTGATAAACGTTCTCAATCTCCAATAGTCATATGCTTATAATTTTTTGCCCATTGCAATCTCTTTTTTATCATTGCTGGAGTTAGCTTTGGTTTTTTAGCCGGTTAGTGTGATTTTAAACCATCTTCAGCCAGACGCCTTCTCAATGTGCGCTCCGAAACTTGTATTCCAGACTCTTGAACAAGTTTTGTCAGGAAGAGGGATGACTTTTTTCTATTTCTTCAGACAAGTATCTCTTATAATTCTGTCTGTCCTGGGAGTGGTTTTACGTTTTGAACCACTCTGTCCTTTCCTTTTTAAAGAATGAGTGATGTCGGTTTCCATTTTGTATTTGATTTTATTGACAAATGGTTGCAAAACTTATTTTATCAATTTTTGTTGTGAATGCTCTGAATGCTGTAAAAGTGCTTTTACTTCTGAATTTTTGCTTGGACTTATGTCCCTTTCGCAAGTTTATTTTTTATTTAAATTTTAATTACAACCTATTACACTAAAAATGTTAATAGAATGGTACTATATATTAATTCCCGCTATTTATTGTAACTTTATAAAATGTATTAAAAATAACAAGACAATTTTCACTCGAAAAATACTGTTAAAATATTAAAAAAATGTATGTGACAGATAATTCATGTTCATTTTAAAATTAACAACAAAAATTCACATTGCTGAATTAAAACACACCTAACTTCACATTGGTCATGATAAAAACACACCTAACTTCACATTTTTCATGATTATAAAGAAGCGTTATATCACGATTATAATGCGTTTTGCCAAAAATAGATAGAAAATAAATGGAAGAGAACTCTTAAAGGTAATGTGAATGATTGCTTTAGATGTGTTTTATTTTCAAGAATTTCAATGGTTTTGATATATGTAGTTCATTTTAAGAAGTTGCAATTGATATTTTCTACAAATATAATGGTGTACTATAGGAAAATATGCTAAATGTTAATATTATATTAGTATTAAGTGATGTGTGAAATTTCCTGTTTTCAAATTTATATAATAAGTTATATGCGTTATGTTGCATATTGGTTCAGGGAAGAAAATTGAGCCATAATTTTTTTTTTACCCTGCGAGTTTGGTGACAACTAATGGACGGACTCAAGCAACATCTATTTATACATTGTTAATCCTAATAAGCATTGCTCAAGCGATTTAATGCTGAGCTTCTAATATCCGGACTCAAACAGTGGAATTTCTTTAATAAAAATGTCACCGAGCATTTTCCAACTTTTTCAGTCAGAATGATCTGATCGAAATAAGATTCCAGTTCATCCTGGAATCTTATTTCGTATTGCTTCACAAAGGACAAAACTACCTGTCCATTCTGATGGCTCACTCTGTGCATAACAAATAGAACCATACTACCTATAACATTGCTGAGTGCTTTGAAGTATGAAGACTACAGATGGGTAATCATTGGAGACTTCAAAGCAGTGCTATTTCTTATGGGTTTTCATGGCGGTTTCACAAAATATTCTTTCTTCCACTTCTTGCTTTGCCTCTGGGACTGCTGTGACACTGAAGAGAACTATCACAGAAAGAACTGGCTACAACTGACCGAGTTCTCTATGGTCTAGAGCAATGTAAAGCGGGAGCCGCTGATAAAAACTTGGAAAGTTCTTACGGGCCATTAATATATTATATACGCACGGAAGGGGGTGTCCCAAATTGAGTAATATGCGTACGAGTGCGTATGGAGGGAGAGGGGGGAAGGTCCAACATATGTATGAATGCAAACGCAAAAAATTTAGGTTCGCGTTCACTTGCCCATTAATAAAAGGTGAACACTTCTCACGTTCGTGGCTTGTTAAGGTTGTAAAGGTTGAAAAGTGCAAAAAAAAATGTGATCACCTTCGTGTGCGTGTATGGAATGGGGTAGGGGGGGGGACACCGAACGTATGAAACTTATATGGGGAGGGGGGGAGAGGTAAGATCACCAAGCGTACATACGCGTTGGGGGGTATAAAAAATGTACGAGGTGCAACAGGGGGAGAGAAGGGGGTCCAAATCTGGAGATTTTTGCACGCGTATTATATGGATGGCCCCTTATGCAAGCACTGTACACCAAGTTAGGTTTCATTAACTTATTTATGACTGATCAAGGCATTATCATTGACAAGGAGTTGGCACCTTTTAAGTACTTCTGAAATCTTTTTCCAAAGCTATCTTTGTCAGACCACGGATCAAGAAGGTCATAGAATGCTTGGAAAAGGTCATAGAATGCTTGGAAAATGCATGAAAAATCTGGGTAATCACAAGGCTAAAAAATATTCTTATAAAGAAATAAGAATGTAATGATGAAAATGCAGAACGTCGATCAAAGTCCATATCCTCGGTGCTCGTCTTGATATATTTAAGGATGTTATGGGAGATTACTCAGAAGAGCAAGACATTCTGAGTGCGCTTTCATAAAGATATAATGGACTTTGAACGTCGTTGTCAGGGATAGTATAACGAAAACATAATGAAAGACTACATTTTTTGAAAGTGATTTACATGGCGCTTGCAAATCTGGAAAGTCTATTCTTTTGGGGCTATTTTGTTTAAGTGATTTAGATGTCACTTGCAAATCTAGACATTCTTCTCATTTCTGAAGCTGACTGATCTTTTACTGTCTTTGACTATTCAATAGACAATTGTTGTCTACTATAGTTATTTCTTAACGGACCAAATAAACGAAAAAATGAAATTTTTTATTTTCTGTTTCAATAAAAACGAATTTTTTTTGTGGTGTGTTTATAAAATCAATTTTGACAGAGGCGATTCTACGAGCAGAATGAGGGGAAGGGGGTGAATCCTTAAAAAGTACCGAGTTGTTCCTTGGTACTTTGTAAGGATTAAAAAAAAAGGAATTAAAACTAATCCTTTTTAAGGATAAAAAAAAAGGATTAAAACTAAAATTTACCTGGCTGAATTGTGTCAAAACCCGACTAAATTTGTAAATAAACCAACTATAACTTGAAAATCGTCTTCTTTGGGAAGGTGGAACACCCCCCTTCCTCCTAAAATTGCCTCTGAATATTGTGCTCAATGTAATCATTTTTCACATTCCTCAGATGCAAGCAATAAAAGTATAACACTTCTAATCGAATAACAATAATTGTGTTTTATTTTATTATTTTTGTAAAACATTTAGCAACTACTCTCGAGTCCTTAACACTAGGAGGGGGGGAGAGGATAAAAGGTTTGGTGCGAATTTTAGTACAGATGTAATAAATGGGGAGTTTTAATAAAAGGAGGGGGGGGGAGATTTTTTTGTGTTACAATATAAGTATTTTTGATAAAAAAAGTTCAGATTTAAAAACAGATTTACTAGGTTGGCAATTTTTAAAGCCTGTTCACACTGAAAGTTTTTGTTTTTATCAGTGACTGAAAAAATTATTTTCTAATTTTTAAGGCCGGTTTTCATTAGTTTTTTTTTTGAGTTCTGAGGTATAAAGTGTTTTTTGATAACTAGCAAAAATTAATAAACGTGGGGGGAGGGGTCTTAATAAGCTTGGGGTAGGTGGGAAAATTTTTCAAAAATTAATAAACGCCCCCTCCCCCCTTCATTTTTAAATTTGTGTAATTTAATGCTTTCGTTAAAAAAAGAAATTAACTTTAAGTGAGATAATATTGGCTGATAATCCAATATATGTTGCAGTGACGGATCCAGGGGAGGATAGGGGAATGCATCCCCCCCCCCCCATCCCCCACCTCCTTCAGAATCTGAAAGTCCTAAAATATCTTAGAAATTGAAGACCTTTTTTTTTAGGAGACCAAAATGCAAAAATATTTTAACATCCTTCCCCACATCCCCCCTCTAATAAATCTCGAATGGAACTTACTATGGAACTATGGAACTATGATTTTTATCGAAATTGAAATCTATCAATGAATTTTGATCTTGTTTAATTTTAATAAAACAGTGGGAGACAAAGGGAGGTATAAAACTTGCCCCGATTCCTTTTAAAAATTGATTTTCTAATTGAGAAGTACACCAAATAATTTGTTATTTTCATAATTTTCAATAATCTGTATGTTAAGTCCTAAACAGTTTAATATAAAAATTGGAGTAAGCAACTTTTCAACATAAACGACCTAGATTTGATTAGAGCGTTATTTTTTATCGATTTTTTTTCCAATATATTTTAGGTGCGCACGTTGTCGAGCAGCGATAGATGACAAAAACGCATTCGAAAAGTACGGTTTTAAATATTGCTGTATGAAATGTGTAAATGAACATAAATCTTTTATAGGAAAGTAATTATTTTTACGAATAATGATAATGTTGCTTTTTTTTACGATGATTTAATTGCTTTTATTTTTATGAAGAAATAATTGTTTTTTTGGTGTATTATTTTAAAACTAGCTATCAGGACCAGTATGATACGATTCATGGTAGGTCTATATTACTTACCCTCCGATTATTCTTTTTTAATAATCATTATAAATAAAAACACTTTACGTTATTATAAAACAAAGATATATAAACGTATAATAACACTCGTGTAATAAAACCCGCATGTGTTATTACGGGTGTTTTTTATATTACTTTAACCTGCTGTAAAATGCGGGAATAAAGTGCAAAAATAGAGTCAGAAGCTTTGGGCTTCAATACATACATCGATAGATTTAGGGAGAACACATGAAGTAGTACAAATAGATGAGGTGTTATTTAATATAAAATACTTGATTTTGTTTACATATAAAATTTCATAGCAAGCTTTCTAATGTTACTTATAAAGTTCCATAGCAAGCTCGCTAAACTTACTTATGTAATTCCATAGCAAGTTTGCTAAACTTACTTACAAAATTCCATAGCAAGCTTGCTAAACTTACTTACAAAATTCCATAGCAAGCTTGCTAAACTTACTTATAAAACTCCATAGCAAGCTTTCTAAACTTACTTATAAAATTCCATAGCAAGCTTTCTAAACTTACTTTTAAAAATCCATAGCAAGCTTACTAAATTTACCAAACTTGCTTAAAATGTTATTGTATAACTGAAACAAAAAATACAATTCTAACAAAAATATAAGCATATAAAAAAGATTTGTTCTGTTATATGAAAAACCAAACAAAGTTAAAAAAACTAAAGTAAAAAAACATTCGTCCTCTAAATACAACAACCTAAATATAATAACAAAGTATAATAATAAAATGTAAAGTATAAATAATATTACAAAAGATTTAAAGTTTTCTAATTATAAAAGCAATGAAAATCTTTTTATCTTTTCAGCGATACTTTTAGCTGTGACATTACCTACTGAAGTAAGTCATGTTAAAAAATAAGCCCAAAAGTATAAAAATATGTATGAAAAACTTTTCTCAGCACAGATAAAAATACTGAAAGTGTAATTGTGAAGCTTTGCCAAATTTTATTTTCAAATTAAATTTCTCACAGTTTCATAAAGTTTCATAAAGTTTCATAAAGTTTCATAATTTTTATGAAAATGTGAGAAATTACACAACATACACTTAACCTTAACTGATAAATTTTAACTGATTTCAAGTTTAAATAATATCAAATACTAATGTGAATTGGGATAGTTGTAAAAGTTTGCCCAAAACTCAGGAAACAAGCGAAAATTGTTCAATATCAATTCTTGGCCGAATTGATCAAGTATTGTATTCGGATTAGTCTTGAAATATTTCTGCGTCCTGCAAAATTTGGGGATGGATCTCCTTTTGTTTTTCCTCGTGCTTTGAGGAATAATAACTGCTTAACTTTTCTCAAATAGTAATGTACAGATCAACCGACTTTTGAAAGTTGAAATGTTTTGAAGTTCAATAAAAACTCTAGAAAATGGTGACAATTACCATTTTGTTAATACCAATAAACAGTGGTTCTTGTTTCATCTTTTTTATTGTTAATTTAGAATATACTGCACTTAAAATTTTTATTGCTAATTTGTGTTCATTAAACTTTTTATTGTTAATTTGTGTTCATTAAACTTTTTATTGCTAATTTGTCTTCATTAAACTTTTTATTGCTAATTTTTCTTCATTAAACTTTTTATTGCTAATTTGTCTTCATTAAACTTTTTATTGCTAATTTGTGTTCATTAAACTTTTTATTGCTAATTTTTCTTCATTAAACTTTTTATTGTTAATTTGTCTTCATTAAACTTTTTATTGCTAATTTGTGTTCATTAAACTTTTTATTGCTAATTTGTGTTCATTAAACTTTTTATTGCTAATTTTTCTTCATTAAACTTTTTATTGCTAATTTGTCTTCATTAAACTTTTTATTGTTAATTTGTGTTCATTAAACTTTTTATTGCTAATTTTTCTTCATTAAACTTTTTATTGCTAATTTGTGTTCATTAAACTTTTTATTGCTAATTTTTCTTCATTAAACTTTTTATTGCTAATTTGTGTTCATTAAACTTTTTATTGCTAGTTTGTGTTCATTAAACTTTTTATTGTTAATTTGTGTTCATTAAACTTTTTATTGCTAATTTGTGTTCATTAAACTTTTTATTGCTAATTTGGGTTCATTAAACTTTTTATTGCTAATTAGAGTTCATTAAACTTTTTATTGCTAATTTGTCTTCATTAAACTTTTTATTGCTAATTTGTGTTCATTAAACTTTTTATTGTTAATTTGTGTTCATTAAACTTTTTATTGCTAATTTTTCTTCATTAAACTTTTTATTGTTAATTTGTGTTCATTAAAATTTTTATTGCTAATTTGTGTTCATTAAACTTTTTATTGCTAATTTGTGTTCATTAAACTTTTTATTGCTAATTTTTCTTCATTAAACTTTTTATTGCTAATTTGTCTTCATTAAACTTTTTATTGTTAATTTGTGTTCATTAAACTTTTTATTGCTAATTTTTCTTCATTAAACTTTTTATTGCTAATTTGTGTTCATTAAACTTTTTATTGCTAATTTGTCTTCATTAAACTTTTTATTGCTAATTTTTCTTCATTAAACTTTTTATTTCTAGTTTGTGTTCATTAAACTTTTTATTGTTAATTTGTGTTCATTAAACTTTTTATTGTTAATTTGTGTTCATTAAACTTTTTATTGCTAATTTGTGTTCATTAAACTTTTTATTGTTAATTTGTGTTCATTAAACTTTTTATTGCTAATTTTTCTTCATTAAACTTTTTATTGCTAATTTGCGTTCATTAAACTTTTTATTGCTAATTTGTCTTCATTAAACTTTTTATTGCTAATTTGTGTTCATTAAACTTTTTATTGCTAATTTGTGTTCATTAAACTTTTTATTGCTAGTTTGTGTTCATTAAACTTTTTATTGCTAACTTGTTTTCATTAAACTTTACCTCATTTATGTTTTACATAGTCTTACTATACGGAAAATCTGTAATTTTGATGCTCAGAACCTTTTAATAACTGTTATAATAAAACTTTAATAAATGTTGTTTTATAGTCAAAGAAGGTTTTGTTTGTGTGTCTGATGTTGAATGTACTCTTTAGATAGGCGCACACATTTTTTAACAGTGTGCCTATTATACCTATATCAATAGTAGAATAGAGAAAAATATCAGTTGGTGTCTCTGTTCACCCCACATGCGAGATCAATAGGAACACTCAAAAAACAATTTTAAAAAAAAGGTCGTGAATTTTATTCATCAAAATTGCATAAATTCATTGGAGCAGTATATGGCCATACTTAGCACTGAAAAATGCAATCAAAATATTCTCAGTTAGTGGTATCAGAAATAACTTAAAAACTATTCACCCTGTCTTACCGCACAGCAGCCTGTGGTTTACTCTGTTTTACGGTACAGGTTTTTATAACACAGGTCAACAAAAAAAAAATTCTTTTTCGAAATAAAAAAGACTGTACATTTACTCAATTTGACATTAATAATTTTTATATTTTAGATAAAACAAGTGAATTTGAAAAAATCCACACAGCTATTCCAGAAGAGACAATCTGTATAATAAAACATTGAAATTTTCAGTTTTTTAATGATAAAACAATAACAAAAAAAGATTTCGGTTTAGTTTTTTTTTTATTTATTAGATAAATACATACAGGATAAAAAATTTACAAAAAAAAAATACAAATACTAAGTAATAATTAGGTACAACTACATGGTATTAAAAAAATAAGACAAAAAAAATTATTCATAAATTGAGACGCACGATAGGAGGCGTAATTTATGAACCAATAAATATTTTGTGTATCCGCCTTTTCCTTCACTACAACTAAGAACTCTTCTAGACATAGACTCAACAAGATTTTTGCACATCGATTCTGGGAACCTATACCAGGTCTCCTTAAGGACGTCCTTCAGCTGGCCAAGTGTGGAAATTTGAACCTTTGCCAATTCACGGTCAATTCAAGCCCAAATGTTTTCAATTGGGTTCAAATCAGGTGAGTATGGAGGCCACGGTATCGTCTTGATATTGTTATCATTGAACCACTCTTTTGTATAATATGCAGTATGTGCAGTAGCGCCATCTTGTTGAAGTTTCCATAGTGTATCATTGAGCATAAGCAGGTCAATTGATGAAATTAGGTTGTTTTCCATTACTTCTACGTATATTCTGGAGTTGATTCTTCTGGTGTATGTTTGCCACATACCAACACCTTTGTAATTGAAGCATGACCAGATTCCTATCGAGCGTCCTCCACTTTGTACAGTCGCACTATGAATCCAAGTTGCGAAAAAGTGGCCAAAACTCTTTCCCGATTTTATTTTTTTAGCAGAAAGTGAACTTTGGCAATCTTTTTACTTTAAACAGATGTTACCTGTATTTAAACTCAACATAGAGTCGCTTTCTGTAAAGTTTATAGCTTTGTTTTCATAAAATATTTTATTGCAAAGAGTGCATTTAGAAGATTATAAAGGTGTTTTTTCTTTGTTGTTGATTAAATATGAAAAGATTAGAACTTATAAACATAATTCAAGAAGTTGGTATTAATCATGCGAATTTGCAAGCCGTTTTAGAAACTGAAGCAAGAAATAAATTGCTAACCAATGAAGAACTGTCTGATGTAGAACTCTCAGAGAAAATTAGACTTTTTATTTATAAATTTAGAGTTAAATATGCAAAGCATAATCGTAATTTTAAAAGATTAAATAAACAAGAAATGCCCTGGTTAGAGGGTGAGTTGTTTCAAAATCAAAATACTAAACTTAATTCAACTTCAAAAATTGGACGACCAGAAAAAGAATGGATAGAGTGTTCATTAAGAACAAAAAGGAGGAAAGTTTCAAGGTAGTTTCTAATTTAGAATTATTATTTTTGTTTTTAAAAGCCACTGATTAAAAACATGAGTTTTAATATATATATATATATATATATATATATTATATATATATATATATATATATATATATATATATATATATATATATATGTATATATAAAATATAAAGAAAAAATATATATATATATATATAAAACAGGGCAGGTGAGAAACCTTGTGTCTGGAGCAGTTGTGGTGGAGCAGGAAAACTCTTATATAAAATAAGAGGTTAGAGGAGCTCTTAAACCTTAAATAGTAATCTTCCTAGTGATGATGCCACAATAAAAATACTCAATCCTGTTCTATTTTTTTACATTATCATAATGGAAATAGTTTATCAAATAATGATGTTATTTACATTTATTTTAGTTTGGCTAAAACTCATACAACTGAAGAATTAGCAGAAGCTGCTGTTGTACATGCAAAATCAAGTCCTGGAAAATCTGATTTGGGAGAGAATATTAAAATGTTTTCTAAAGATCTATCAGGCCAAACTTACCAATCTGATAATTATCAGCCAACTATGATGTCTGCAGATCAAGCTTTATCACTTAAAATTTAATGTGATTTGAGTGATTTACAATACCAGATTATTCGAAACTCATCTCTGATGCAAAATGCTGACATTTATCCCCCATTAAAAGCAGTTCTAAAATCAAAAGCAGATTATTATCCAGAGGGTCTGCATATAACAGAAACGCCTGCAAAGTGCAGTTTGCAGAACATGGTTAACCGTACCTTGCTTTGCATTTTGAAACTAAATTCTGAGCAGCTTTAAAGTTTAGGTGAAACAGTTACACATGGAGTATTTAATTTGAAATGTGGCATGGATGGTGCATCTTCACAAAGTATTTATAATCAAAGGTTTGATGATACTGATCTTACTACTGGAGTGCAGAATGAATAGTCAGTATTTCAAACTGCAATAGCTCCTTTGAAATTAAAAATTGGGGGTTCAAACATCTGGAATAATCCTAAACCATCCAGCCCTCATTTTTGTAGATCTCTTGAACTACAATACCTAAAGGAAACAAATGAACTCATTGCAGCAGAAGAAATAAATCTTAGAAAACAAATCGAAAATCTGCAAGACTATATTTTAGATCTAGATCTTCTCAATAATAAAAAGCACTGTTCCGTAAAAATTAAAATTGTTGTTGACTTGACTATGTTGGATGGCAAGTCAGTAAATGCTATCATGTTTTCGAATTCATCACAATCGTGCAATGTTTGTTTTGCAAAACTGAGTGAGATGAACAATCTAGTAAAAGTCAGAATGTTTACTCCAAATAAAAAATCTCTTACTATGGGACTATCTACTTTACATTGTTGGATTAGACTTTTTGAGTATGTGCTACACTTAGGATATAAAATGAAAATTAAAAAACATCAGGTAAGATCAAAAGAACATAAGCTTTCTGTTATTGAGCAAAAAAATGAAATTCAGAAGCGGTTTAGAAGCGAGCTCAGCCTTGTTGTCGATATGCCAAAGCATGGCTATGGTTCCTCAAACACAGGTAACACAGCCAGAAGAGCATTTGACAATGCAGATACTTTTGCAGACATTACAGGAGTTGATGTTAAAATAATTGTTAGATTGAGAAATATAATGAAAGCTGTGTGCAGTGGATACCACCTTGATTTGGAGGCCTTCAAAAAATATTGTTTAACTACTTCTGAAATAATAATTGAAAAATATAACTGGTACATAATGCCACCTACAGTACACAAGCTATTAGAGCATGGTTATCAAATTTCTGATTGCTTTGAACTCCCAGTAGGTATATATTCAGAAGAGGCACAGGAAGCACAAAATAAATACATTCGAAATGCAAGACTAAACCATACATGTAAAATTTCGAGAAAAAATGCAATGGAAAACCAATATCATTATCTGCTGTTACGTAGTGATCCAATAGTATCATCATTCATCTTCAAAATAACTAAATCTATTGGTCCTGTTAACTTAGATTCTGAAGTTTTAAACCTTTTGCTTGATGAACAATAAATATTTTTTAAATAATAATTTGTACTATATTACTAAATGTTACAAATATTGGTTTATACATATATATATATATATATATATATATATATATATATATATATATATATATATATATATATAAACTTTAAAAGATCTCAAGTTATAAAAATGCTGAAATGAGGTCTTGCATTTGTTGTTCTCAACCCCCGCCCCGGGCCTATTCTAATGTCTTTTCTGAAACAATTGATATAAAACTAATATGGAGCAAATTCGAGCAGCTAAAAAATTATTTGTTTTATACCCAATACATTCATAATAATGTGGTAGAAATTTAGGAGGGGTGAAAAGTGGACATTTTAAGCTTTATCACTTTTGTGACCGTGAAAACACATATTTTAAAAATTTCACTCCTTTCTTCAAAAACCCAAAATCGAAAGCTAAATAATTGAGTTACTACTTCTTTTTTGATTAAAACAATATTAACAATAATATAAGAAAATGAAATTTAAAAAAAGTTGACAAATGTTGTATAACAATATAAAAATTCTCTTATTTAAAAAAAAATACAAAAATTCGTGAATTATTCTGGGAATTTTTATTTTATTTTTTAAGCGCGTTAGATCACTCCTAAAACTTATAAAGGGCGTATTGAAAATTCTGCAAAATATTTTTTTCAGCAATTGGGTATACATACTTTCTGAATTGTAAAAAATATAAATATATTGGGATACTTTTGAAAAGCGACTTTTGGCCACATTTTTATGATTTGGATTCATAGTGAGTCGGTCAAATGTACCTGGCGTAATACTTTTCGTTACCCATTCTTTTAACTGTTATGTTAGATTTGCGATTGATGCGCTCAAAGTTACTTTCATCACTCCACATAATGGTTTTTCATTGTTCTATTGTTCAATACCTTTTTTCACGACACCATTTTAGTCTCCTTTGTTTATCATATGGACGCAGGAGCGGTTTCTTCAAAGCAGAGTAGACTCCAATCTTGTATTTGATAAGTATTCGGCAGACTGTGCTTTGTTAAATGAATATATTTCGTGTTGTATTGAATTCTGTGGTCAATTTTTTACAACTAATTCTTGGATTAGCTCTGACAGCTCTAAAAAGGGCACTATCGTCTTTTCTGGTGGTTGACAAGGGTCTACCTGGCCTCGTTTTCTCGCTAGCACCACCAGTGTGAAGAAAGTTTTGCTTCGTTGTCAGAACGCATTTCTCAGAAACTCCAATTAACCTGGCGATTTCTCTATTACTTTTGGTTACTTCTTTGATGTGAGCAATAATTTGCCATCTTTCACCTTGAGTGATACGTCTTTTGCCCATTTTTCGCGTCTTTTTAGTGCAAAATAACTTCACTTTTGTTTATTTATTAAATAATGATTAACTAATTCCAGGTAAGTCATATTTATATAAGGTTTTTTGACAAAATCAATTAATTTAGGCCTATTATTGAGAAATATGGGAAAAAAACTACAAATTAACTATCAATTAACAAGATATAAGACTTTTTTGATTGTGCGTCTAAATTTATGAATAAATTAAAATCAAGCTTATCAATTAACTTTTTTGTGTTAATTCGTATAGAATGAGTAATAAACATCCTGTAAAAAAAAATTAAGGTACTCTATAGTAGAGTTTCACTTCCTCTATTAAATTATATATCAAACATAGCGGTAGCACTTTTATTTTATTTTTATTTTAAGTATTTTCTTACATATATGTAAAAAAAAATGAGTGCGTCTAAATTTATGAAAACCACTGTATTATCTACAACACAAAAAAAGCTCCAAAGCAGATAAAAGCAACTACTGGCCAATTAGTATTCTATCTAACCTATTTAAGGTATATGAAAAATGTATGTAAGGGGATATAGCTGCTTTTTTTGAAACCATTTTATCCAGATATCAGTACGGTTTTTGTAAAGGTTATAGTGCTCAACAATGTTTGATTGCAATGACCGAAAAATTGAGAAAAGCCTTAGATCATAACGGACGCTCCGTCGCTTTACTAACCGATCTCTTTGAAACCTTTGATTGTATATCGCATGAGTTATTATTTGCCAAACTAGACGCTTATGGTTTTAGCTTAAACAGTATAATGTTTATGTTTCCTACCTAATGAATAGAAAACAAAGAGTAAGAATAAATAATGAATTTAGTTGTTACCCTGATATGCTATATGGAGTTCCGCAAAATTCCATTCTCGGACAACTGTTACTTAACATTTTTATATGTAATTTATTTCTTTTCCTACCCAACATTGACATTGCTGGATGTGCAAATGACAACACTCCACACTGTACAAAAAAAGACGTTACTTCTTTAACTGCCAGCCGCAAATCAATTGTTAATATTGTTTGAAAACATTAGAATAAAAACAAATCCTGAAAAATGTCACCTTATCATTAGCAAATAAAGTAACCTAGTTACTATTTCTAATTTAACAATTAAAATATCCAAAAATATTGAATTATTCTTAATAAAATTTAACAAAAAACTTTCTTTCGAAGAGCTTGTGAACTCTTTATGCAAATATGCCAGCAGTAGGGTAAACGCACTTTCAAGTATCGCATTGTACATGTCTTTCAATCAACGCAAACTGATACTTTCTGCATTTGTAACTTCAAACTTCTCATACTGCCCACTTATATTGATGTTTCACAGTAAGAAACTAAAAAGGTGCATAAATCGAATCCGTAAGAGAGCTTTGAGAGTTATCTACAGAGGCTTTGAATCTCCATTTGAAGCTCTCTTACTAAACAGCAATACCTTACAATACATCAAAATAACTTGCACTGTTTAGTTATTGAGATTTAGTAATACCTAGTAATAAATTTTTTTGAGATTTTGGGGCCCTAATTACTGGTTTCTCTGTCCCGCTAGCCACAACATGGCATTGGTTCAGAACGGCCCTGCTTACACTCATCATAAAGAAATCAAACAGCTGATTTTGTTTCTAGATATTTTATTAATTCTGTTGGATCATTGACAATTTTCTAAGCTCTGTATAATCCATGGCCTAATCAGATTTTTCGATATTATTTTTTTTTTACAAAGTAGAAAGTTTTCATTGTACGCCTGTTTTAAGAGTTTCTTTAGAAACATCGTAAGTTTATTTATTTACATAGTATTTTATACAAAATAAAATGTCAAAATATTTCACTATAACTCAAATTAAAGAACTCTTGGATATGCACGAAACATAATAAGCAACTTTCTAAACAACAAAATTAAAAGTAGACAAATGTAACATCATTGTAAAAGAAAATAAATATTTAAAAAATGAAGTTAATGAACTGAAAAAATTTGTGGAATTTATTAATGGAAATACGATACATAAAAAACGAAGCAACTAATTAAAAAAAAAAACGACATAAGTAATCAAGGTAATGAGAAAAAGTAATTAGAAGAAGATAATAAAAACAATTTTCCGCAAATACAGAGAATGCAGGTGGTGCTAGTAATTAAAGTGCTAACTCTTTAGCAGTGGAAACTTCTCTTCATGTTTCAAATAATTTAAAACGTCATTATTTTTTTCTACAATCGAGTGATTAAAGAAAACATCAATTCCCTGAGCAGCTGTTACAAAGGAGACTTGATCAGAATTCAATACATTTTGAACTTCCTTATGCAGCTAAAGAAGATTCAATATTAATTTTTTTTCCGCTTTATTCAATTTACAATAAAATTTTTTTGCGTGATTACACTGCGACCATTTTCTATAGACGCATGTGGATTATGTCTTAAAAACGTACTTAACTTTATTTTTATAGTGTATTTCATTAAATTATAAATAAAGTATCAAAAAATAACGAAAATTATCAAAAAATAATATCAAATTTGAAAAGAGGGCAATCATAAATGAATTAAGTTCGAAAGATAGCCGACTATTTTCTATAGACGCAGTTCACATTTTTTAACAAAACTATCCAAAAAAATGTTTTTATCACATTTTTAATACTCTATTGGACCTCCTTTTTGCTCAATTACTTGATAAATTCGTTTTGGCATACTTTCCACCAAGTTTTCTAGCACTTTTGGCTCCATATCCTCCCAGCATTCTAACACCGCTACTTTTAGCTCTGCCACAGAGTTATATTGCTTCTGGTCAGCATAGATACGTCTTACAATGATTCCCCAGATGTTTTCAACAGGATTCAAATCTGGACTGCGAGCAGGCCACCACATTCGCTCAATTTTTTTAGCTTCAAACCAAGCTTTAATCTCGTTACTAGTGTGAATGCTGGCGTTGTCTTGTTGAAAAACAAACTTTTTGCGTCGATATTTGTTTTTAAATGGAATCAAACATAATTTTAACACATCAATGTATTCAGAACTTTTCATTTTGCAAGATGTAAATGCTAAATTTAACTTTCCTGTTGCACAAAACCCAAGCCAAACCATCAAAGATCCAGCACCGAAATTCCTTGTCGAAAAATATTTGGGTTCTTTCCTCAAATCACGCCAGTAGCCACTAAAACCATCAGGCCCATCAAGATTAAACTTTTTCTCGTCCGAAAAAATCACCTGATATTGAAAACAAAAATATTCAGCTATTTAGACATCTTACGTATTCATGAGAATTTAATCTAAAATTTCTTACTTGTTCCCAAACGCGTGCCATGTTTTCACGGGCGAATTCCATTCGTTTCTGTTTGTGAACGAGCTTTAAATTTGGTGCTTTATTCATTTTTGATCGTACTATGTGTGGGATGTCTTTAAGAACTTTTCTAGTCGTCTCCTTGCAAACATTTAAACCCAAATCTGACTTAATTGTTTTCAAACTTCTTGATGAATTTGATGCGAGTCGAACAATTCTTCGTTTTTCACGGTCTGAAACTCTAGATTTCTTTGGTTTCCTCTTGATTGTTGCATAATCTGTTGGATTTTTCAAGAAATTACGGATAACGTGATCTGATCTCTTCAATCTTCTAGTAACTTCTCGATTTGGAACTTTTTCTCGATGATAAGCCAATATTTGACCTTTTTCAATATCTGTAAGGACCTTTCCTTTCGGCATTTGGTTAAGTTCAACTTAATTTCGACTCACAAGATAAAAAATACTACAGAATATAAGAAATTTGCGACAAAACTCGTAAAAACTTTAGTGCGTCTATAAAAAATTGCCACGTGAATATTAAAAATTTAATTATTTTAATACAATCAAGACAATTAATAATTAGATGCAATGGATCATTGTTTTCTTACATACACTTATTCAAAAGTACCGTTAGAACAATTTGATTACCACTGTAACAATGTAAATTCGCCAAATTCTACGTGCGTCTATAGAAAATGGTCGCAGTGTATGCTTTAAAAAAATGACTTCTGACCATATTTAATACATCCACTGCTTATCTGCTCTCCATATGGAATGCAAATTGCTGAGAAATTACAGCTATCATTAGTTTTGAAAAGCTTCCAAACAAAGTTCGTCATTTTGAAAGTTTATCACAGTTATATTTTGTCATAATGAAATACATACTTTAGGATTTGAATTACATTATCCGGCCGGATAATTTTTTAACATCTGGGTATTCGATAT
This sequence comes from Hydra vulgaris, assembly GCF_038396675.1. NCBI lineage: Eukaryota > Metazoa > Cnidaria > Hydrozoa > Anthoathecata > Hydridae > Hydra > Hydra vulgaris. The sequence goes on along the minus strand of NC_088930.1, from coordinate 28,156,222 downwards.
CCGGTTGAATAGTAAAATAATGTTATTCGGGATACCCCTAATTTTAATATGGTCTAAATGTTAAAATAATGCGAAAGTACATTATAAAATAATGTTAAAATAATGCGAAAGTACATACAAGTTTTATCGTTTTTTAACACTGCAATAATAACGGCTATAAAGTTTTTTTAGTTAATAGCGTTTTTATTTGTTTTTTAAAAACACATTTTTAAAACACGCGCGGAGTGTTGCTACTTTGACTATCTTATAGCCTGCTCAGGGTCGCCGAGAAGGAGGGGCAAAAGGGGCATACGTGCGCCGGGTGCCAAGATAGTAGGGGCGTCAGAAAAAGTAATACAAAAAAAAAATCATGAGAGATTTTAATTACAAAAAAATAAAAAAAATTGTTTTTATTGATATGGTAAAAAATAAATTTATGCATAGCAATTAACTTTGCTTTATTTATATTACCAAAGAAATACAGTTTAAAAGAATTTTATTTTGGTTGGTGGGAACCAAACAAAAGAAAAAAATTAGAATCGTTTTTATATCGACGGCATTGAAGTCGACACTAGGTCTAATCTAAACAAAACATTTTATTTTTAAAGATAAAGTTTATCTTTAAAAATAAAATGTTTAGGTTATTTCCGAAAAAAATAAATATATCTCATAAACACTTTATGTGTATTTTTGTTTTTATAATCTTATCTATAACAATTCTCTTCGTCACTTTGCACGGTGTAAGCGAGAGACTTTAAGTATTCTAAAAGTAAGTTTTAAAATACCAATTTTAAATAGTAAAATAAATAAAAAAATAAATTAACTTTATTTGCTAAGCTTTAACAACTTCCTAGTAGTGTTAAAGTCTCAACCCTCAAAAAAGCTTTAACAACTTCCTAGTAGTAGTGTGCCATAGTAGTGTTATAGTAGTGTTAAAGTCTCAACCCTCAAAAAAAGTGTTAAAGTGTTAGTAGTGTTAAAGTCTCAACCCTCAAAAAAAGTGTTAAAGTGTTAGTAGTGTTAAAGTCTCAACCCTCAAAAAAGGAAACAAAGCCAAGACTTAAAACTACAAGCTTGTGTCTCTCACTTACACCGTGCAATGTGATGAAGAAAATTGTTATAGATAGGATTATAAAACACTATGCGCAATTTATTATTAAAGTCTCAACATGGATTTGTGCATCTTAAAGGCTACCTTACAAACCTGATTGAGTTCAGTAACATTTTAACGGAATCAGTTTAGCGTGGAGACCTAGGTAAAAATTTTTTTACCGACTTTGCCTAAGCATTCAACATATTGTCGCACAACGATTTCTTAATAAGATTCATGCCTATGGTATTTAAGGCCAGCTAATAAACTGGATCATAAGTTGGCTGGCTAATAGACATCAAGGATCAGTTTTTGCATCACTGCTATTTGTGTTCTTCATGAATGACTTACCAGACTGCATTTAAAACTATACCAAGTTATATGCCGATGATGGTAAGTTTATATAAGATATTAATGTAAATCAATTTTCCTATAATGAAAAACTGCAAAGGGACATGACAGCGCTGTAAATTGGACGCACAACTGTTTTGTAAATTTCAACTTTAGGAAGTGCAAAGTGATGCAAGTTGTTTGTCGGAAAAACTAATTAATAATACCATGACTGATATTGATGGCAATTAAATACTTGGTTGTCTCAAGAAGATATTTAATGTTGGAGTTTTTCATTTGTGGAATAAACTGTACCAGCTGTATATTAAACCACATCTAGATTTTTGTGCGCAAGTCTGGTCATCCCTACTCAAACCAGAAATTGTTCTTTTCCAATGACGAGCAATATTGTTGAATTTTGTTCAATTTATTTTACAACTACATCCTTTCTTCTTTTTACGTTTTCTCATCAAACTCAGCATATAATTGAAAAAAAAGGCCTTTTTTTAAAATCCGTTGCGCAGGATATAGTTGGTTACCTACAGTAATATACCTAAACTAATATACCTACAATAATATACTTACAATAATATACCTACAATAATATACCTACAATAATATACTTACAATAATATATCTACAATAATATACCTACAATAATATATTTACAATAATATACCTACAATAATATACCTACAATAATATACTTACAATAATATATTTACAATAATATACCTACAATGATATACCTACAATAATATTCCTACAATAATATATTTACAATAATATACCTACAATAATATACCTACAATAATATATTTACAATAATATACCTACAAAAATTTACCTACAATAATATACCTACAATAATATATTTACAATAATATACCTACAGTAAACTCTTTTAAAAGTATTTTTATAATACTTATTCCGCTGCAGCAGTCTCAATCGTCAGCACGTTAAAGTCTGGTGTTGCTTTCATTTATCAATGTTAAACTTTTTATGTATAAGTTTAACTATTTAATAAATGCCAAACGCTCAGCTCAGATTGTCGTTATAAGTTAAATAATTGCAAAACGATCTTTTACTGCTATTGCTCTATTTACTGCTGCTCTTGTAGCTTCAACCAAGATACTGACCCATAATGAGCAGATTACTTATCTTGGCGATGAAACAAAATTTTTTGCAAAGACACTGATGATGACAAATTATGCATGTTAATAGGGGCGCCTAGTTGCTGCTATGCCCCGGGCGTCATAAAAGCTATCGGTGGCCCTGAGCCTGCTGCTACAAGGGAGTGCTTCTACATTGACTATCTTATAGTCTGCTGCTATATTAGGGTGACAAATTAATGCATTAAAATTTATTTTTTTCTTATACTCTCAACCTTTTATTTGGTTCCATTTAATGAAAAAGTGATATTGGGAAATTTTTGATACAATCTGTTGATGTTTAGAGGTTGCTCAGCCCAGTTTTTTGAGTTTGCAAGGTTGCTTGAACCCACATTTTTTATATTTTTATACTTATCGCTTCTATTTTACTAATGAAGTTGAGAATGTTATCAATATTTTATTACTTGTTAATCTAATGAATCATTATGCATAATAAATATTGTTATTTTTTTCAGAAAACTAATAAGTTAAAAATAAAACTAGTTGTCATTTAGAATACCCAGTGTAATATTTCATCATCCAGTTAAGTTATTGCACCAGTATTGCACTACTGCTGAAATTATTCCATCATCCTAAAAGTACAAACGAAATTGTTGCCTTGAATGAAAACACTTAATTTGTTTTAAAAACATTATTAGACAGATATTTTTAAGGTTGTTTTATGGAGAATAGACGTCAAAATGAAGTATGGTGTATAGGTCAAGCTACAGTTGTGATCACAGGGCACAAGTTGCTATCTAAAAGACAAGTCATACAAACTTCTTTTTTCTTAAAAAATAACAACAATGTAAAAGAAAGTGCAGGTCTTGTAACAAATCAGGTTCGATATTTTTGACAAAGAGCTAGAAACACATGTTAAAAACCTTGATGAGAAAGCTGAAAAAAAATTAAAGGCCGCAAAACAGAAACTCAGAAAAAAAAAGGAAGGAACATTTTGTCAAAAAATTGAAGAACTATTTGATATTGCTCATGATGATGCTTTAAAATTACAATAGAAGACTTATACTGCAAAGAGAAGGAAGAATAGGCTATATAAGTTTAGTCGATTGTGAATTATACAAACAAGAACAGCGAATTTTAGACAGAAAAAAAGCAAATAAAACAAAAGAGAAACAAAAGAGCAAAAAAGAAGGAATATGTTTGACAATCACAGACCTAGTTTTGATGAAATTTAACTCCCCTCAGGGTACTGATAGTGAACTGATGACTTTATTTCATCATCAGCAAAGAAATTAAAACTGAAAAAGAGTGAAAAAACAGAAACAAAGCAAGTCATTACTCCAGCATTTTGTTCAGCTTTTGATTGTTTAAAAATTCCTAACCGTTCCGGTTATTTGGTTTTGTCTACAATTTGTCAAAGCCTATTGAACATTTCTCTACATCATACGAATCTCTTCGATATGTACCTATTGAAAATTGTAAAAAAGTTGCGAAAAGAATTATTTCAGTATTTAAACCACAGGTTTCATTAACTGTACATTGAGACGGAAAAATGTCACCTAATTTGAACGGCATAGATCAAGTGGATCGGTTGCCCATATTAGTGACAGGATGTGATGTCGAAAAATTGTTGTCAATCCTAAAACTGGATAGAGGTGAAAAAATGAGTTACGCAACTGAACAAGCTTTAAAGTATAGGAAAATTTCATATGACAAAATTGTGGCACTCTGTTTTGATACTACCTCAAGCAACACAAGTATACATTCAGATGCTTGTACCTTTCTGGAAAAATCCATTGGGAAGTCTTTATTATACATATTATCATATCAATGTTATTATATTGACACCATGTTCATGAAGTGATTTCATCCCATGTTTACAAAATTTTTGAGTAAACTTAATTCTGAATCATGAGTGTTAACTGATACAGATCTCAAAGTGTATGGTTCGCTTGTACACTGTGTAATGACAGCGATACACTGTGTAATGGCACAGTGTATCGCTTCATACAAGCTAGATGGACAAAAATATTTTGTTTCGTAATTTCATTCCTAAGAATGTAGTTAACAATATTTTGGTGTTTTATTGATTAGTTATGCAGTAGGAAAGCATGGGGAGGCAGGAGGGGTTATTACCCCACGCGTTTAAGCTTAAAGGGGTGCCAAAAAGTCAATTTTACTATAAAAAGTATTTTTTTTTTTAATTTTATTTTAGAAAAGACGAGATTTTAATAAAAATATACTGACTACACTAAGTAAAATAAAAAAATATTTTATTAATAATTAATTATTATCGGATGAACCATTGTTATTTTCACTACCCGATGAATTGGACTCTAAATAATCTTCATCGTCATACATAATTCTATTTTCAACAAGCTGTGGTGGTATTAAAGGTGGGATAATTAAATTTAAAATTTCCAACGGTAGTTTACCAATTTTCTTACTTGACAATTCTCTGTGTGAGTTGATGACAGATCTGATGTTACCAAAAGCATATTGAGCAAATCTATATTTGTGCAAATACGTGAATTTTTTCTTGTATGGTGTTCGCGGAATCGACAAAAATCTTTATTGCTTTTCAAATTCATAATAGTTAATATCATAGCCAGCGAAAAGTGTTCTTAATAAAATACTGAAATTTTTAATAAGATTGATGTCTGAACCCGTAATCTCGCCACTCAACTCTGGCTTCATAAAAAACCTGCGAGCTGTGTTCGCATCATTTGTATTCCCAAAGCCAGGTTTTGGTTTATCTACAATAAGGCCCATATGCTTTTTAAATTTTTGTTTGATATCTTCTGAACGTTTTTGGACACTAGGTTTATCTTCATCGCTTCTAACTTGCCACTTTTTTATATCTAAGCGATAGCTAATGTGTAGCATGCACTTAAAAAAATGAGATTCGTTGAGTCTTATAGATGTTGGAACAAGTTGAGAAACTTCTTTTAAAACTTGGTTAGTTTCTGTTGTAGTTAAAAGGTTTGTTTCTTTTGAAAAAATAAATTTAATCGGTCGGCAATAAAGCGTGGATGAAGGTCGTGGATTTTGCGTTCAGTAGTTTTATCAAGTATTATCAAGCTTGTAGACTAATTTTAGCAAGTTTTTCTGTAACAGAAATATGTTCATCTAATGGATAACATAACATTTTCGACTTGCATAGACTATAATAAGATGGAAATAATATATGCCCTGCCTTTAAAGACCACTTTCTCGTCTGTTTATAAGAATGACTTGTACATTTAGAGTCAATGTAATAAGCTAATGCCTCGTCACGATTCAACTGCCTGCCATCACAAAAAAGTCTTTTGATTTAATTTTTAATCAGACTTTTTCTGATTAAAGTAGCTTGGTTTCTGTGCCCCAACACTCGGCATGCTACTTCAGCAGCTGTGGTCAACTCAGTTGCACATTGCGATTTTATTAAATTTTCAACCCCTCGTTTTTTGGTTTTAAAGGACGAGTCTTCAAAGTTCTTTTTTGGTCGTCCTTGAATTTCTCCAGATGATGAAAAAGTACATTGTTGGTATATACTTACTTTAAATTCTACATTCGCTTCCTCTAACCAAATTTTATTTTTGTTTAAAAAACGGTCCATCATCATATGTGCTGCAGACCATTTTATTGCGAATTTTGAAGCCATACACAAGTTTTTAACTGCAAAGACCTCTCAGAATCTCTAGTCACATCAGTTACATCAGTAACACAAAATATTTGCAAAATAAAATCCAATAAACGAGAATTTCTTTCTTCTTGATTATGTCTTCGCAATTCTTCAAATAACTCCATTTTTGAAAAAGAGCGCACATGATCTAAATGAAATTTAATAACAAAAAATTGTGGATTTATGTGGTGAAATTTTTTTCTTTGTTGTACACCTTAGGACTTTAGCTATACACTGTTAATAAATTAGCTTGGATACATGTGGATACAAAAACATGTGGATACAAAAAGTTGTATAAATTTAAAAATTAAAAACCATAAAATATTTTACAACTTTAACCCAGTTTTTTAAACCATATTTTAACACATATTGCTTAATTTTCAAATAAAATATTTAATGTAATTAAATAGTACTTACCCTCAAAAGTAAAATCCATCGCTGCATTAAGATGATTGCTTTCTTTAATTCTTGTTAAATGTTAATGCAACCATTGTAAATTTTTAATTAATTTTTTTCAAAAATGAAATTACATTTTAACGCCTTTTTAATTGCTTGTGACTCGTTGCTCTGGAATGTTTTTCATAACTAACACCGCAAGTTATTACTAATGTAGGACTGCTATTGTGAAAATATTATCAATTAGTCGATTTCTTGATATGACTTTCGTCCACCTAGCTTGTATGAAGCGATACACTGTGTATTAGCAGTAGAATTAGCTGTAAATATGCTGCAAGGAACAAAACAATTTCTCAACAGTACAAAGAGTTTTTGCAACTATTAATAATTTTTTCAGGAAAAACTCCTTCGGGTCAAAGTGGAAAAACTTTTCGTACTCCTGGTGTTATGCACTAAGCACAATGGATAGCGAAATCACTGTACTCTATTAAAATCTATTTGTTTCGATATCAATTTTATTTTAAAAAAATGAAGAGAAGAATCTTTTCAGGCTTTTGATTTTTTTCATTTTGATTTATATTGAACATTGGTTTCGGGCTCCCATCTCTTCATCTGCTCCTCACAATGACCTGACACTAATAAAGAAATTAAATAATTTCAAAATATTTGACAAAGAATGGACTGAATGTGTCATAAAATCCATCGCAGGACATTTATGGTATTTAACTGAAGGCCTTGTGAGTCTCTCTTTTTCAGCAACAATGTTGATAACCAAACTAAAGAAAAAATGTTGATTGCACTTAAAAAGCCAGCCAAAAAAACAAAGGTTGAAGCCAAAATTGCACTTAAAAAGCCAAAAAGGTTGAAGCCAAAATTGCACTTAAAAAGCCAGCCAAAAATACAAAGGCTTGAAGGCGAAAGATTGATGGATAAAATTGTAAGCATGAACTTAGATGACTTTGTAACAAAGAGATCAAAATATATGTTTAAAGTGCTTAAAATAATTAATTTTTAATCATTTGTCGAGATATTTTTGTAATCTGAGACTTATTTAAGATTACACAAAAATTTTGACGAATGATGAAACTCGATTGCAACATGTTTTACAAACCATGGAAGAACATTGACATCGAATTCCAGATATGCGAAAGCCCACAATTGTGAACGCATTACTGAAAATAAGTCAACAATCAACAAGTAAAAACAAAGAAACAACCCGAATAACATTGATTAAAATCTTATGACACTAAATTTGAACAAAATAGTTAAAACTTTGTTTTAGAAAAAAATTAAAATAGATTTTTTTTTATTCTCCGTTGACCCTTAAATCTAATAATATCAAGTTCATTGAGCAACCCCTAGATATAAAATTATCTTAATAATACTTTGCACAAATTATTTTTTTAGTTAAAAGGAACGCAATAAATGGTTGAGAATCCAATTTCAAGCAGTTTGATTTTTTTTGCTAACCTATGCTACATCGACTCTCTTTTAGCCTGCTGCTACAAGGAGGTGCCGTTACATCGACTGAGGGTTTGGTTTGGGCAAGCAATCTCTCATTGAAAAAAAAACTTTATTCGACTTTTGAAACTTTTTTGGTCTGCTTTATAGCGTTCTCTTTAAGGTGGTAGGGCTATAATAAACGATTTTTTGAGAAAGTCATTGGGCCCATAGTTTTTATGTGTAAAAACGGTTATAGAGATGATAACAACATCTTTTTAGTAAAAAGCTTTAAAAAAATTATTACTACCATTCAAAATGGCCAAAAAAATATTAAATTGCATAGTTTAAGTGCTTTTTTGTAACGACAACTTCATACAGAATAAACAAATTCTAATGGCGTTTGGTAGGACTGGGTATCATTATTATATAAATCATATAACAATAGGATTTTTTATACAAAATCATACTTTAGTTTTTATAGCAATTTTAACAATACAACAACAATTTTGGTGAAAATATTTTCAAATTTAAACTTTAATACATAAAATTTTAAGCTATTTGATGTTTAAGAACAAACGCAAGGGTTAAATGACGCAACTACTATATGTGAATACACCCTGAAAATTTCAAGTTAAACGAATAATGTCAAGAAACCACGTTATGAAGCCAAAGAAGATTTGAAACGCTTGAAAAACCCATTAAACATAAAAAAAGGAGTAAAAAACACGTTTTTCAAATAAACTCAATTACCACCAGCTTTATAAATACTAATAGCTTCCTTTTCTTCCAAATGATCAAAATACCCTTTCTTTTGGGAGCGAAGACCCTTTCTGCGCTGTTTATCATTAGCAGTCGTCATTTTGTTCATTCGATTTATTCGTAATTATCTAGTTTATTAGCCATATTTTTCAAAATAACTCCGCTAAAAACCGAAGTGCTCTAAAACTGTACACCATTGTAACCATAATTGTAATGAATGACAGCTTAATATATACCCATTTCAATAACATCTCTGCAAACAAAAATCGTTTTTGGCACGCGTGACCATATGATACTATTTAGTGCTTCATTGGGGTTTTGGGTTTTTCCGTGTAAACATTTTTCGTCATTTTAAACGTCAAAGTTGTCAAATCTTTAAAAATAGGTTACAGAAGTGCTTTTAACCAAAAAGGTATTGTATTGGATGGCTTATAAGCTTTCTATCCTTTAGATCAGTACCTACACCAACAAGTAGCTTCTTGGAGGTAAAGTTGATGACGTTCATTAGAACTATGCAAATCAGTAAAATGAAACAGAATAGCGTAAATGGCTTTCTTCATTGCAAAAATATTATCGATGTTATTTCTGCCATTCCATAAAAATTCTGTATGGAGTCAATACACTTATTAGTTAATTTTCTTTTTCCTGAAATTAGGGTTTTGGTACCCTTATAAGACTTCACAAGGTCTCTCAATCTAGTTCCAAGATGCTTTTGCATGTGTCCAATGCACTCAAGTTTTATTGGTACTATATTCTGAAGCATGTAAGGGTCTGATTTGACAATATCATTGAATGAAGAAGTGTCTCTATCTCCCAAATACTCTATGTATATAAAATTGTGCTTTTGAATAGAACGATTGAATACTGCAACTGCACCAACAGACTCCATTGCTCCAGAAGATTTTTTGTGATTTATCTGGATGTGGTGGTCCGGCTTCCATATCTGATAATCTAAAGTATCTTTCTTTTTTTCCCACATCCTACATCCAAAACAATGCTTTGATTTCATTTCAATGTCTATACACTTGTCTCCAGATATTAAAGTAATGACCCCATGCAATGAGGAGTGTCACCGCTTCTGCCATGAACCGGCGATTGAAACACGTGCGCAGTTTATATTTTCAGTTATGTCTATTTTTAGAATTTGTTTAGATGCATTTTTCATACTACTTTCTGCTGCACTTTAATAGGCAATCATTACTTTTTTGTTAAGTTGCTTAAAAGGGAAAGAAGATAAACATTTCAAATTCATGATAGAAGAAATCATGATAGAAGAAATCATGGCAGCAAAACCACAACCTATTTCTCGAAATCCAACGATAGCACGAGCATTCCATATTCTTTTTTTTTCACAAGAAAAATTTTGTTTGTTACATTTTCCTTTATACTTGATATTTTTAGTGCCATTTATTGTAAGTATATACTATATATTTAAACTAAACAAAATAGAAAACAGTATCATGCATGATAAACAATTTTTAAAACATTCTTTGAAACTGTTTTCATTTTTCATATGTAAAGCTGATAAAAACGAGGTTTATACTTTCTAAGTGTAGCTTTTAGATAAAACAATATAAAGCAAAGTCGACAAAAATAATGAGAAACAAAAACTCTTTAGGGTTTGAGAATAAATGGGCTAACAAAATAATTTATGGTATCTAAGGACATTGCTATGAAACTTTAGAATAACCTACATGTGTTTATTGGTTAAGAAAAACACAAATATATTACTATACCACTTTTTTAATTCTCCAAGTACAAGTTTATATGCTAAATTCGAATGATTAATATTTTTGTGCTTAGACAAACTTTGAATATGAGAGGACATATTAGATCAACGATTGACATTGACATTGACCATTATATGTATATTTATCCTTAAAAACACACCCACCCACTCACCCACACAGATATATATATATATATATATATACACACACACACACACGCACACATATGTTTATCATGCATGATACTGTTTTCTATTTTGTTTACTTTAAATATATAGTATATACTTACAATAAATGGCACTAAAAATATCAAGTATAAAGGAAAATGTAACAAACAAAATTTTTCTTGTAAAAAAAAAAAGCATATATATGGAATGGTATAGTTGCAAACCATATTCTTATATAAATATATATATATATATATATATATATATATATATATATATATATATATATATATATATATATATATATATATACATACATATATGTGTGTGTGTGTGTGTGTGTGTGTGTGTGTGTGTGTGTGTGTGTGTGTGTGTGTGTGTGTGTGTGTGTGTGTGTGTGTGTGTGTGTGTGTGTGTGTTATATACAGACACTCTTGCATGGCCATTTTTAAATATAATATAAAATTGTTTTGTTAAAAAAAAAAAACTTCTTTTTAATTAATAGATTGCCTGTCCAAACAAAAATCATCAGTAGATGTAGCAGCACTCTTTGTATGCTCTGCCTATTTGTCAGCCAATATAGCAGCACTCCTAGCATGTTCTAGCTATTTGTCAGTCAATTTAAGTAAACAGTCAAATTATAAAAATATTCAGAATGTTTTTATTTTTATTAAAAAAAAACAACCTTTTAGTCTATTAAGTTACGTTGGAAAAAATGATAAAACCAAATTAGTTCCCTCAATTAAATTTAATAATTTTTACATAAAGTGTACTTAACTAAGAGCTGTTTTTAACCACACACTGTAAATTTATATCTTTTTCTGTTTTGTTATAATAGAATATATATATATATATATATATATATATATATATATATATATTTACATTACTGTAAGAATAGAATATATATAACATACATATATATATATATATATATATATATATATATATATATATATATATATATATATATATATATATATATATATATATATATAGTTAGATATTTTAATTCCATTCAAATTCTTTTTTATTAAAAAAATTTAAAAATCAGTAAAACTTTTAGCAATAAGCTCTTTTATTAAAAACGAAAAAATATTTATATTAAAGATTGTTGTATAGCTTTAAAATCCACTTCTTGGTCAAAACATTTAAAAACACAGTTTTTAAAAGCATCATTTATTCCAGTTCGGATTGAATATCCTGATCCTTCTCCAATCTTAAACTTATCACAATAAATACCAACATAATAAAAAGGAAAATCTGTTGAGATTCCAGTTTCTGCAATTACTCGAGCAACTGGTTTACAAAAAATACCATGCATTTGTAAAATACTTTCAAGCTCTTGTTTAGGATTTTCAAGTTTTATATATTTAGAAAGTTCTTCTTGATCTATTAAAGCAACAACAAAGTCCTCAACAAATTTTTTTGAAGCATTATAACCTTGATCTATTTCAATAGCACCAATTAATGCAAAAAATGCATCACTAATAAAATCTTCCTTTACAAAATTGGTATAAAACTGGTCATTTAGATCCTGATTTTCATTTTCCTTTGAAAGAAGTAAAAGCTCTTTAATGGAAAGGTTCTTAGCAAGATGGACAATATTATTGCGTGAAATTAGAAAATTTGTGATATCATTGCAAGCATGAACAGTTAAATTGGGAAATCTTTTGTAAAGTACAGTTTTTATAACAGAAATGCTTAATTCCATACCAACTAGTGCAAGTTTTTCAGATGATATATTAGACATAAGATTTTTCAAATCAAGTCTTTTTTGAAAATCGTTATCTTCAAAATTTTTTCCTAATTTATTAGAAGTAACCAAATGTTCATTAAATAACTTCAATTCATCAACAAAAGACGAATGACATAAAGCACTTATCATTAAACCTTCATCCTTAAAATGAGTATTAAGTCTGAATTGAAATGCTTTAATTTCGTTTAAATAATTGTTTTTCATCCAGTTATTAAAGTTAAATTGAGGTTTATTTATTCCATACTTTTGTTGCATTTCTTTATCCAATCTTTCTTTGTCTCTAATTCCTTTCATTCTTTTATACCTGTTACTTCCTTTGTAACTTCTTTTGCTTAAAACTTCACTAGTCAAAGGAAAACACGACTTGAATGTCGCAACGTTAACTTTACCAAAAATATGTGAGAGGATGCGAGCGTGCACTATATTAGCCATGTTTTTTTTATCATATTTCCCGGTGTAACAATACGAAAAGAGAACTTTTAAGACTTGGTTTCCCGGTTTTTGATCGGATCGGTAACTCTTTTTTGTGACTTGCGAACCACAATGTCATTATATTGCCACCTACAACGAAGCCATTCTGTTTTAAATCAAAGTTGATTCGAACGTGTGCTGCATCATGGCTATTTACTCATACTGATGTTAACAAAAATCTTTTCATTAAAATCTATCAATCGAAATTAAACTACCAGAAAAAGAAATCAACATACAATGTGAGTAAATACAAAATCTAAGGGGCTGTCCAATAATTACGTCAACAATTTTTTGGCAATTTTTACCTCCCCTCCCTCCCCCTTGTCAACAACTTGTCAAACTTTCAGAGACCCCTCTTTAAAATATAGGGAGGTCTCTGAAAGTTTGACAAGTTGTCAAGATGAAATAACGGTATAATATAGCGATGTATAATATAGCGGTGTATAATATAACGATGTATAAAATGTATCTAATCCCCGGATTTTAAATTGCCTATTTTTGAAAGATTTCAACATACAGTTTTAATAAACATTACGCCAGGAATTGCAAACAATTCTTATCTAATTAGCAGGTTTTATAATTATGTTAATAATAAAAATAATATTACTAATACACACTACCAAAAATAACAATAGCTAGCTGGCTTTCAGTAATATAAAAATTGCGTCTTTAATAATTACGCATGTTTTTACGAAGGTAATAATTACTAGGGATGGCACTTTTACTTATTTTGATGTAAAAATGCGAATTACTTTTAAGCGTAAACTACTTTACATAACTCATATAAAAATATATAATTTACTTATATTTAAAAGAAATTCGTTTTTTTTTACATAAATTAAATAACGTGTAAAACCTAATTACTTAACTTATGTTTTTTAAATGAGTAACTGTTACTTAAAAAAGTAGTTTACTATTACAAGTAAAAGTTATTTGTATTTTTACTTTTACTTGTAAATTGTAAACTTACTTTTAATGGTAAGTTGTGTAAAGTAAATAACTTTGAAAAGTAATTTTGGTTAATAGTTATGTAAAAAATTTACATCTGAATTTTCTTTTTAAACTAGCTAGATTACCCGGCGTGGGTTTCTGTTACACTTAAACTTTACCAAATTTATCTTTTCCAAATTTCATTGTGTTTAATGTGAGTTAAGTTGTTTAAATGCTTTCTTTGAATGTCTGGGAACATTTCTTTGAATGTCTGAGAAAACCTTGGGGCCGGAGGGGTCGCTGGTGGCCCAAACCCAGCAGCCGGAGGGGCCGCTGGTGGCCCGAACCTGGCCAAAACTACCGCTCAGGCCTACTTAGCGCTTTTGTCAAGTTTGGTATTGATTGTTTCAGAGGTGTTGACGCCTATAGCTAACATCAAACATACAAACATTGCCGTTTATATATATAGAGATGTAAAAAAAGTTATTTATGAAGTAAACTTACGTAAATATAATATTTAAAAAACGTAACACTTACTTTACAAAGTAAAATAAAACTACATCATAACAACAAATTACTTTTACGTGTAAAACTTTTACACGTAAAAGTAACTAATTAGCAAAAATAGTTTACATAAAAGTAATATGAAAAAATTGTTATTTACAATTACAAATTTTTTCTTTGAAATTTTATACTTTACTTTGTAAGTTCGGGGCTTAGTGATAAGACTATTTTTGTCTTCTTTTTGCCCCGACCATGTAAATATTTAATAATATATTTTGGTATTGTAGCATTATTTAAACGGCGAAATTTATACATAAAAAAAAAGTAAGTAAAATGTAAGTTATATTATCTACTTTCTGAAAGAACAGCCATTTTGTGTTGATTTAACATAAATTTTGAGATTGGTAGCGTATTCAAATTCATTGCCAGTTTGAGAGCACTTCTGGGTAATACATTTGGTAATACTCTGATGTATGTGGCCAGTGTTTGTGGTAGGGCATTGGGAAAGGATTTTTTTCGTACATCATAAAGGGTAGTTCCATTATAATTAGGAGCAAATATAGTCAACATGCGGGTGTACCAGTAGTGTAGAGACAGGCTCCCTGCTGCATAAGTGCAGCAGGGAGCCCGTATATAACATTTTTGGTATCCGCAAGGATATCGACTGCTAAAACAGTTTTCAAAAAATTATAAGTCATTTAAACTATCTAATATAATTTATATGATTAAAGGAGGGTTAATCAAATATAGTCTTTTGTTGCGTTTTATCATATATAATCTATTTAAAAAAAGATGGTAAGGAAAGCTGTTCAATCATCTACTATAAATTGTGGGCATTCTAATAACCTCCTTTTTGTTGCGTTGGTGTTCAACCCGCACAAGGATGATTACAAAAAAAAATCTTATTCAACTAAAATAGTGCTTTAAAATAAATTTGCAAGATGTTTGTCAGCTATCAGTTGTCCCGGAATCTTGCGATTGGTTTTTCACTACCTTCCAGACGAGCTAGTGCTCTAAAACTTCCAACATTTGTGTAAATTATTAAAAGTACATCTTAAAATTGTTTTCAGAGCTAACTGAAGAACTCTACTTTTTTAAATCTTTTTTCTTTTTTTTTGATTTTACTTTATCTTTCAGATTTTACTTTGATTTTACTTTATCTTGACAGCATTTGTGTAGTCCCGATGAACATGCATGTTAAATTTGTTTCCTTGGCAAGGAGGGTCGTACCCTTATTTTTTTCTCTAATATTTTGTTTTTCTTTTAAGTTGGAGTTATAACTTTTTAGAAAGAAAGATTTTTTGCAAAAAAATTTTAAAAAGACATTTTTATGATTTATTTGTTTTAGTATTAACTTCTTTTGTTGGGAGGAAATAGGTTAGTGGCCCTGATAAAAGTTTACCGTAAAGGAACCGCGCATATTTGTAGCAATGCTGCTGTATTTTGCTTCTCTTATTAAGCGTGGTTGTTGTTAGGGCCGTCCCGAAGAGGTTTCTCATAAGGGGGGGGGGGGGTGTATGTGTTTTTTGTCAACTAGAGACACACACACACAAAAAAAGCTTGGGAGGGGGAGATACCACTTCACCTCCCGTTCGGGACGGCCCTGGTTGTAACAACCACTTTAACAGAAATGAAAATTAATTTTATTTTTGTTTGTTTATTTATTAATAGCTATTCATAAAACTGTTTTCTGGAATGAACTAATTTCAATTAGTCTATTCCAAACAACAACTATTCCTTTATTATTCTATTATCTAACAATTATTCTAGTTAGTCATTTCCAAAAATAACTTTCATTTCGGTTATATTGGTTTTTAACAGCAACCACACTGAATAAAAGAAGCCAAAATACAAAACTTAGAATAAAATTGCAAAATGCAGAGCCATTTCCAAAGCAAGAATAATAAAACAGACAGTCTTTGAAAAAAACTTTTAAATAACTGATGTAGATAACACCAAGATTAATTTTTTTGATGTAGATAACATAAAGATTAATTTTTTTTTTTAAATTAAAGTTAAAAAAGTAAAAGTAAAAGTAATTAACTTAAAAAAAGTAATTATAACTTTTCGTAACCACAACAACCGCTTATTTTAATTTATTTAATATAGCATATTTAGTAGGATGGTTCAATAAAGCACACTTTCAAATTTAAAATTATATGGTCGATTATGAAGAAAAGTGTCTTGATGTTATTTTATCATACAGATGAAATAACATCAAGTTCTTTCTTTTTCAGAAAATTTTTGTTACTTTTTTTACTTAAAATTTTCGAAGATTTAAAGTAAAAAAGTTAACAAAAGTGCAAATCACAATATTTAAACAACCAGATTCCAATCACATATTTAAAATCAGACGCGTAGCAAGCTTTTTGTTTTTGTTTGAGAATTTAACCTTATGTAACGACATGGAGCAAACTTCAAACATTTATATATTCATTAGGGTGGAGAGATTTTCATAGCAAAAGAAAATAGTTTAAAAACCAATATTACTGAGACACGAATCAATGTCTATTAATTATAAGATAAAAGTAAAAGAATATTTTTTGATTTTGATGAGATCTTGAGGGTCCTTTTTGGAATTTAAATTCTTGACAGGTCCTAATATTTTTGAATTTTTTTTTTCTAAACCATATCAACGTTGGACTCAAAAAAAGCAGAAAAAAATGCTTGTTTCATAAATAATATTTTTATTAAAAAAATTTTTTAGTAAAAAAATATACCTTAAAACCCCCGTTTTGTTGAGGACGGGGGTTTTTAATGAAAAAAACAACTCTACTTTTTTAATTTTAATTTTTTTATAAAAACAAATATTATTTTCAAAATCAGCATATTATTTTGCTTCTTTTAAGTATCAAGTTGATATAGTTTAGAAAAAAAAAATTTAAACAATATTAGGACCCATCAAAAATTTAGAATCCAAAGAGGAACCTCAAGAACTCATCTAAACTAAAAAAAAAAAGAGTAAGGTTCTTTTTTAACCAAAAGATATTGATTTGCTGCTCAGGCAAATCAAATTTCAAAAATTTTCAAAATCGCTCCACCCTAATATTCATGTTTATGTAAAGCTTTTCAAAAGTATTGCGATAATCGGAGTCTATTAACAAAAAACCCCTAAAAAAATTAAAAAAAAGTTAACAATAAAAATGTTAACTTCCCTTTCATGCTATTTGTGTGAGAGTTTATAACATTTATATATAAATTTTTTTAACATTTTAAACTAAATTTAAGTTCATTATCTCTAATGCCATGCAATAATCTCTTAGTGATCAAAAACTGTGAGCATATAAATTTTGAGCAACCTCCCCAATTATTTAGGAGATTTAAAAAATTATCTTTAATTTAGTTATAAGTTCGTCTGACTATCAAATTCTGAGTTTACATCGGAGTTTACAGAATATAATATTTATCAAATTTTAAAAAAATGTTCTCAAAGCAGTTAACGAGTCAACAAGTACTTTAAACTGCATATTTATAAATTATAAAGTCTAAATATTGTATTTTCATTTTAAAGGAATCAATACAACCCTGCATTAAAGATTTTTTAAAAATCGGCCAGAATAGGCAGAATAGAATAGGAATATTTTATATAATAGGTTTTATTTAATTAGGTTATTTTATCCTAATTAAATAGCTATGTAGGTTGAACGGAGTAATATTATTTTTTCGATATTTTTCTTGACGCCATAATGGCGTCAAGAAAAATATCGAAAAAATAATAAAAAATGTTTTTTTTTTGATTGTTAAGTCCAGATATAAAAAACAAATTAAAAAAAGTATCAAATATTGTAATTTAAGTAAGCTAAATAATCATTTTAGAATAGCAAGAACCCAAAAAAAGCAATTTAGAACAGTATATGTACTTGTCAAAAAATGTAAACAAAACGACTCGAAAAATCTTCTAGCTTCTTTTTTAAGAAACTTTGAAGAATAACCTCCACAGATCAACATTTTTTTTTAATTTTTGCTAGTGAAATATAACTGGCAATTGTGTTTGAAACTAGATAGCATTAAAATAATTCCCGATAAAGTTGCCGAAAAATTCGCCAATATTTATATTCTAAATTTGTCACACACAAAAAAAATATTTGTTATGGCAGTTACAATTGACCAAATAAAGAAAATGATGAAAAAAATGTTTAAGGAGTTTAAGAAGGAAACTGAGAGATAAAACAACAAGAAAAGAACGTGTTAAACATAAGTAGTAGCACCAAAATATTATACAAGCGACTAAATAATGTTGAATCAAATATTAATGAAAATTGAAAACAGATTAAAACAATAAAAAAAGAGGTTGATGATATTAAAGTCTGCCATTAATTCACAAGAGATGTGTAAATCAACAAGCACAAACTAAGTAACGAACCTGCATTTATTAAAATTAGAAGCAAACTAAGAGAAATGGAAGATCGATAACGACGGAATAATCTGAGAATTGATGAAGTTAAAGAAAAAAAAGGGGAAATTTGGGAAGACAGCGAAATAAAGGTAAACAAAGTTTTTGAAAATTATTTAGGCCTAAAAGGTATTAAGATTTAAAGGGCACACAGAACTGGCCATAAAAATTCAGGTAAACCAAGAACAATAATCATAAAACTTCTGGACTTTAAGGATAAAATCGTCATTTTTAAAAAGACCGCTAACGTTAAAGGTAAAAATATCTATATTAATGAAGATTTTTGTGTTGAGACAGTGCAAATTAGAAAGAGTCTAAGAGAACAAATGAAAATTGAACGAGCGACAGGAAAGTTAACAAGCATTTCATATGATAAATTGATTATACGGGATTGGGCTTCAAAGAAAAGTAATAATTTAATATCCTAGTATTTTAATTTTTTAATCTTATTTTCGTGATTACGAAACTATTTTTTATTTTTATTTTCAAAATGGATGACAATTTTTTATCTAATTTAATTTAATACGGAGAATAACAGCTTTGATGACTATTTAAATCAAAAATTCTATTTATATATAAAAAAGACTATTTAAATCAAATATTCAGTCCGTGAATCTACTCAATTTTTTAGTAAAAAAAAAAAATATAAAATATTTTTATATTTTTGATATTTTTGATATTTTTGATAAATTAAGAATTTTGATAATCTAAAATTATTATTGCATGATCTAAACCACGATTTTAAAATAATTAGTCTCACGGAAACGTGGTTAAAAAGCAATGAAAATAATTTTAATTATGAATTAAATAACTACATTTCAATGTAGTTATTTAATTCATAATTAAAATTATGAATTTTCTTATTATTATTAATAAGAATTTTGATAATCTAAAATTATTATTGCATGATCTAAACCACGATTTTAAAATAATTAGTCTCACGGAAACGTGGTTAAAAAGCAATGAAAATAATTTTAATTATGAATTAAATAACTACATTTCAATTTACCAACCTCGTCAAACCCACGTTGCTGGTGGTATAAGTATCTTTATTCACAAATCTATTAACTTTATTTTGCGTAATGACCTCAATGTTAACGAAACAGATTGTGAGTCTTTATGCATTGAAATTACAAATAAAGCAACCAAAAATATTATTATTAATTCTATTTATAGAAAGCCAGCTGGAAATTTAAAAATTATTTAAACTTATTTAAAAATTTTTTAAATAAGTTTAAATAACAAAGAAACATGTGTACTTAACTGGTGACTATAATATATAAACTTGTCAAAATCATGCTTCAAATTTAAATGTTTTTTAAATAACCTTATTCAACATGATATGATTCCAACAATAAACAAATCAACCAGAATAATTAACACTTCATTGACATTACTTGATAATAAATTTGCTAATAATATTTATAATTCCCTCTTAGAATCTGGTATAATTAAAACTGACATAACAGATCATTTCCCAATATTCTAAATTACAAATAATATAACTGATAATCATTCTGCCTCAAAATCGACGGATCAATGAAAACTTCTTGTTGTACTTTCGAAATCTCTTATCAGAAAAAATTGATTGGAATCTTATATTACAATCACAAGATGCAAATAAGGCTTATGAACTTTTTTTAGCGCAGTTTTGTAAATACTATGAATTGGCATTTCCAATAAAAAAATAGTTATAAATTCCAACTCACTTTTAAACCCTTGGATGACCAAAGGTTTACTTAAGGTAGTACATATCCTTAATTTATTGAAATTTTGAAAAAAATTATTATTATCATAGTAGACGTAAAATTTTACAAGGAATGCATTTTTAAAGTTATTTTTTCAACATTTTTAACATAAATAGTGAAATAAGCACCTTTTTTAAGACTAGTTATTTTTTCTGACATAGCAACGCCCTTAGCAACCATCCTCTGACTTTGTTTCAAAGTTATATTAATGATCAGTTTTTGACGATGATAAATTCTTTAGCTGCTTGTTAAGTTAAAGTTATTAGTCATACTTTGAAATTACAATTTAGTTTAGTTTTAGACTTGTTAAGCGTGCAAATCCATACTCTGTTTATATGTTATTATTACACTTTTTTATTGACAATGTTGAATAAACAATATGCCAAGAACACATTCTAGAAATAAAAGAGATCATTTGCTTGTAACCAGTACACACAAAAAAGAGAAGATCATTTAACAAATAAACAAAACTTTGCACCTGGTTCTTTACAATCAGCAAGTAACTCTAGTTCAGAAAAAATAAAATTCAACCCAATAATTCTTGAAGACAAAGATGATTATAACATTATTATTATTTTTGGTTTATTGAAATCTTTAGTTGAAGAGATAGCTAGTTGTTCTGACTGTGGAAATAATATTAAAGTTGAAAATAATGAAATTAAGCGACAAGGATTTTGTTTAGAACTAAAACTATCATGTGCCTCAAGTTCTTGTCGATGGCATCAAACTTTTAAAACTTCAAAGAGTATCTCTTATGTTCAAAACAAAAACAATGTCACTAAACATAGTAGCAATAAATTATTTGCAACCAATGTTCAAATGGTGATAGCATTTAGAGAAATTGGTAGAGGACATAGAGCCATTAAATCTTTTACATCATTATTAAATATGCCACCACCTATTTCTTTAAAAGCCTATAATAGTATTATTAATGTTTTGCATGTTATATATACTAGTGTTTGTAAAGCAGTCATGGAAACAGCAAAACTAAGAGAACAGAAAAGTGATGAAACAATGACCTGTACAGTTTCTGTTGACGGTTCATGGCAGAAGAGAGGACACACCTCGCTAAATGGTATTGTCTCTATCATTTCAACTAATAACGGAAAGTGTTTAGACTATGACGTCCTTTCAAAAAAGTGTCATAGTTGTGCGATGTGGAAGAATAAAAAACAATCTCCTCAATATGTAAACTGGAAACTCAATCATGTTTGCCAGGCAAATCATGCAAGTAGCTCTGGTTCCATGGAAGCTATTGGGGCTGTTAAAATGTTCTCTCGTTCCATATCTGAAAATATTCTTATGTATACTGAATACATTAATGATGGCGACACTACATCATTTAATCAAGTACAATTGTCTAAACCTTATGGAGAGATTTTAATTACCAAGCTGGAATGTATTGGACACGTTTAAAAACGTGTAGGTACTCATTGCAGAAATATTCATATAACTCATAAAAATAAAAAGTTATCTGATGGAAAAGATGTCTCAGGATTAGGTAGACTCAGTGAAAAAGCTATCAATACTCTTCAAAATTATTTTGGTAGGGCTGTTAGGCAAAATATTGGTAACATTTATTTAATGAAAAAAACTATATGGGCAACATTGTTTCACAATACAAACTTTTTTGATGAAAATGTTCGTCATCAGTTTTGTCCATGCAACAAAGATAGCTGGTGTTTATGGCAGGCTGACAAAATAACAGGTAACAAAACCTATAGAAAAAACTTCCAATTGCAATTAAAGATTTATTAATTCCAGTTTGGCATGACTTAACAACAGATTCGTTGTTGTTAAAAAGTTTGCATGGCCAAACTCAAAATAGAAACGATTGCTTAAACAGTATGGTGTGGAAAAAATGTCCTAAGGAGATTTTTGTATCTAGAAAACTTCTTGAATTAGGTATTTGCTCTGCCGTTATTGAATTTAATGATGGTAAATCTGGTTTAACACCAATAATACAAGTACTTGGATTGCCAGTTTCAAAGTTTATGCTAAATGCGTTTAGAAAAAGTGATACAGACCGCATAAAGAACATTCAGAGGAAGTCATCAACCAAAGGCATAAAGATGAGAAGAAAATTAAGAGCTATCAGAAAAGGATTCCTGGATAAAGAGAAGGAAAATGATACAATCCCAGCTTATTCAGCAGGCTCATATTAATAAAATCATAATGTTTTTGTTAGTTTAATTTAATTTTTGTGTTTTTCTCAGTATTTAATTTTTAGCGATTTTGTTAACTTTAAAATATGATATTTCAAGATCCACATAAGCTTTTAGGTTGAAGTTTTCACAGTACATTCTTTAGTTTTAATAGCAGGAGGTGAACCAAAACTAATGTTTGATACAAAAAAATAAAAATGTTATGGCACTTTTTATGAGCAATTACTATACAAAATAATGTCAATCAGTAACAAATATATCAATATCTTTTGAAATATTTTATATTATGACTTAGTTTTGGTTCAACTCCTGCATTTCTATACAATAAAGAACTGGTAAAAATTTGAAATCTCTAACTCTTTTAGTTTTCCAGATTTTATGTTTACAAAATGTCATAAAATAACCCTTTTTTTAATATTAATCGAGGCAAAAAGGCTTGATTAACTATTTTTTTAATTAAACTTTTTCAAATTATTTTGTTTTGAATAAAATAAAAAATAGTAAATTGTTGTGCATTTTGTTATTCTGATTTTTTGATTTTATGGGTATGTACCACCTTAAATCATCTAAGAGGAAACCAAAACTTTATGAAAATTATTTAAAACGTAAATCATATAAAAATGAAATAAATTACAAAAATTATAAAAACTTGTTTGAAAAAACAAAGAAACACTAAAAAAAAGTTTATTATGCTAAGATGTTAGAAAAAATCCAAGGAAACACACAAAAAACTTGTGATTAAGCAGATAATTGGTAAAAATTAATTTGAGAACAATAATTTGCCACAAAAACTCTTAATTGATAGAAAAATGATCAGTAATAAAGAAATCATTGTTGAAAAGCTCAACGACTATTTCCTTGAAGTTGGCCCAAAGTTAGCTGAAAAAATTCCAAAAAACACCACAAATTTCGAATCCTATATAAAACCAACCAATATATATAAAATATAATATATCAATGAAAGAAGTTAATTTAAATATAAGTGAGGTGCGTAATGCGTTCAATAGTCTGAAAAATAATAAATCTGTTGGCATTGATCAAATTAGCGTGAACGTAGTTAAAGCAATCTTCGATATCATTGAACCATCTCTGTTTCAAATTTTTAACCTTTCAATAAAATCCGGTATCGTACCGGAGAAATTAAAAATTGCTAAAATATCACTTATTTTTAAAACTGGCGATGACACAATTATGTCAAATTATAGACCTATTTCTGTCTTACCATGTTTCTCAAAATTATTAGAACGTATTATGTATGATAGACTTAATAACTATCTAACCAAAAACAGAATACTGTATAATAAACAATTTGGATTCAAAAAAAAACATTTAATGGATCATGCAGTAATCGAATTAATAGATTATATGTCCGATGGGTTCAATAATGATTGTTATACACTAGGAGTTTTTATT
Source organism: Hydra vulgaris (assembly GCF_038396675.1). Lineage (NCBI taxonomy): Eukaryota > Metazoa > Cnidaria > Hydrozoa > Anthoathecata > Hydridae > Hydra > Hydra vulgaris. The sequence continues at coordinate 28,132,169 of NC_088930.1, read as the reverse complement.
GATCTGTCAAAAGCATTTGACACAGTTGACCATGACATACTTATAAAAAAGCTAGAACTCTATGGTGTATTAAACAATAACCTATTCTGATTTAAAAATTACCTGTCAAACAGAAAACAATAGATAGTGTATAAAGAAAATGAAACAGGAAACAAAATTATAACTTGTGGTGTTCCCCAGGGATCCATCTTAGAACCACCAATAATTTTGCTGTACATTAACGATTTATATTTAGCTTCCAAAACTTTAAATCTTATTTTGTTCGCTGACTTTAAATCTTATTTTGTTCGCTGACTTTAAATCTTATTTTGTTCGCTAATCTTTTTTACTCAAATAAAAATATAAAAGATCTTTTTAAAATATTTAATGAAGAACTAATAAAAATTAATAATTTGATTACTTGTAATTAAGGTTTCTCAAACGGGATCCCGTTTTCCCGGGATCCTGGGGATAGAAGTGGGAGCGGGATTTCCCGGGATATCACTCTTATATCCCGGAACATAATTTTTTTAACTTTATGTATGATAACTGTTTGAACTAATTTGAACAAAAATAAGAAAAATATTATAGCATTTAGTTGTGTTTTATGTGTTCATATCTTATATTAAAACCTAGCACAACAAGAAATGTTATTGGAACTATCTTAACCCTTTGAGCACGGGGAGCCACGATCGTGGCTTTACCGTCAAAGCACATAGAGCCACGATCGTGGCTTTGAAAGTTTTCTTCAGAACTGACTTTTTCTGCAAAAATACCGCTGTTCAAAAATTAAAAATGGTATCTTTGAATAGAGCACATTTTTTTCTATTTTTTGGTATATTTGTTTGTGTATGTTGACTTATTTTAAAGTGAAGTTAAAGTTCAAAATAGTTGTTTTGATTTTTTTTTTGTTTAAGTTTAGTTTTTACGTACGGCGTTTAAATTTTAGCACGCGCTCAAAGAGTTAAACTATCTAATTCAAGAAATGCATTGCAATTTGTAATGCGATGTTTTCTTTTTTCTCGTTATTACAAAATATGAGGAGAAAAAAAAAAGATTTCCTGCAACAAAAACAGTAAGTTTGATTTTTAAACTCCTAAATTATTGAAAAGTTAAACTTTTTCTGTTTTGAATTATTGAAACATTTAATAATTTTTGTATTTAAAAAACGGCAAACAAAGACAAATACAGTCATACGTAAGATAACATATATACGTAAAAAATATTTGTAACTTTACCCTTAGTTGTTTCACGATTCAATTTAGTTATACCATGTCAATTGTAAGTGGATCAAAAGCATGGCAGTATTTTCAAAAACAAAAATCTGGCGAATCTGCAATTTGCAAAAAGTGCAATGTAAAGATAATGTGCAAAGGATTTTGGATAAGTGGGCTCATTCGTCATTTAAAAAACGCACATAAAGATTTGGGTTTGAATATGAAGCGTCTACATGAAGATACTGGTTCAGAAATTAAAATTGTGCAAAAGAAAATCACATTGTTTGTTAAGCAGAAGACTTTCGAGGAAATTGTGTCAAAGCTAGCAACGGTGGATGGCTTCTCAATAAATGCCAAAACAAAAAGTGAATTCATTAAAAAATCATTGTCTGAAACAGGCATGTTATTACCAAAAAATCCATCCCATGTTATGAGTATGATAAAAAAACAATATGATTTAGCCAAACAAACTGTGGTTTTAGAGATAACAAAAGAAATATCTGGCGGGTCGCGATTTCCTTTATCGTTAGATGAATAAGTGTTTGAAAAATCGACGTTATTTAAACGTAAATTTACACTTATTAACAAAGTTTTGGAACCTGGGATTGACTCCGATAGCTGGATCACTTCCTGCAGATGAAATTGTTGATCTGGTTGAAAATAAACTGTCAGATTTCAATTTATATCAATTAAAAAGCACTTTATAGCTAGTGTCACTGACGGAGCATCCGTAATGAAAAAATTTGGACGGCTAAGTGGTATTGAACATCAGCTGTGTTATGCCCACGGACTTCATTTGGTAGTACGTGATATTCTTTACAAAAAGTCAGACTCTTCAGCAAAATATATTGAATTTGAATCTCAGTTTACGATTAGTTTGATGATGTATTTGACTGTAATGATGAGTCATACAGCTCAACAGGCGTTACGTTTATTGATGATTTACAAAATGGCGTAAATATAGCCTTAACAATTCAGATGGTTTGAAAAGTGGTACGAATGTTCCGCAAATCACCTCTTAAAAATGACGTTTTACAAATCTAAGTAAAATCTATGTTTCATAAAGTACTGAAGCTGATATTAGATGTCAAAACAAGGTGGAATAGACTTGTTGCAATGCTAGAAAGATTCCTTAAACTAAAAACATGTATACTAAAAGCAATGATCGATTTAAAAGAAGTTCTGAATACCTCCTAAGATGAATATGCAATTATAAACACCATAACAATTTCTCGGCAACCGATAAAAGTTGGAAGAGAAAGACTTGGTAGAAGTAATGTTACTCTACTTGACGCAGAAGGTGTAATGATATTCATCTTAGACGACGATTACGAAGGTGTAATGATATTCATCTTAGACGATTTGGCGGAGAAAAAAAAAAGTGATACCTTATACACTGCTTCAATCTGTTCAGCAATTGAAGAACGCAGAAATGCCAATTTAATTGGACTACTAAAATTTTTAAACAACCCAATTAGTTATAATCAGGAATCAAATGTCAACTCCAAACTACTCTTACCGTCAAACATGCATTAAAAGCAGCAAAAACAATTTATACCTGGTTATGCATAAAGGATGCTAGGACTAGTTCATCAAATAATGAAACAGTTGAAGTGAGTCGTGATAAAAAAGCATGGTTTCTGACCCGTCAATACCTCAACCTGTTGCTCCAAATTTATTAGACAAAAATATTTTGACACTTGAACAAAAATTGGATGCGATCATTTATTATGTCAAACAAATAGAAAAAACAGCTCTAGAAGACATTAGCAATTTAAAAAACCTCACAAAAGAAATCAAACTTTTTGAGGCAACTGGAAAGCGCAGCGAAAGTTTAGAAAGAATATACTCCACATTAATGACCATCAAGCCGACATCAGTTGAATCAGAAAGAGCTTTTTCTGCCGCGGGTCTATTTATGGGAAAAATTATTTTTTGATTAAGTGACAAATCAAACCACCTGTTATTATATTAAAAATTATGCCGGGAAATCCCGGGATAAATAAGTTACACACCGGGAATCCCGGGATGCTAAATTTACGGGAAATGAGAAACCCTACTTGTAACGAACTTTCATTAAATGTACAGAAAACTAAATTTGTGTTGTTTCATAAACCTTGTAAAAGTGATCACTAGAGGGTTGACTTTTTCACATCTATACTTGGGTATATTACCAAAATATGACATTCTACATTAAATTATCGATTTTAAAAGTTCTATTAACTCAAGTTACAAAAACGTCCCCCGTAATTAAAAAAACATGTTTTTGTTTGAGAAATACATAAAAATCAACAAATTTACAGATAAATAACAATTTATTTTGACAAAATAACTTTCAGTTAAACAAGATACAATTTAAAAGTTGTTTTGCAGAATTAATCTGTAGTTTATTTTGTCTATATCACTAGCATGAATTTCTTGCATAACTTTTATGGCTCTTTCAGCACGAATATTGGATCTCTGAATTCCTTGTATTCTGCTGGACTCTTGTGACCAAAATCTTTTTAAGGTCTTCATGGCTGAAGTTGAAGTTACTGTTTGTTCTAAATTTTTAAAATCATGTTCTGAGTATTGCATGTCAGAATACTAAATATCAGACCAAGTTGATGCAATGACGTCGCAAATCAAGCGCAATCCGATTCAGTTAAAATAAAAACCAGAAGGGCATAGGTTGCTCTTGAATTTTATCTGGCATTGTGCAACGATGGAAGACTTTTGAAGTTTATAGCTGGAAAGCTACCATTCACCTTCATGTATTGGTAACTTTGTACCAACTCGAACAAAAACTCCATGTCGTCTCTCCATTTGTTAGTTTTCACAAATTTCACTTTACAAATTTGTTCACCTTGCTTGAAGCTTGACTTCAAATTTTCATAACTTTTTTACTGGTTTTCAATAAATTCGTAATGTAATTCTGGCGATTTTGGCACTCCTTTGTTAAGAATTTCATTCATAGTATGTTTCAAAATTGTGTCCAACACATGATTCTGACAACTAATAAATTGAAATTGTTCAAGATTTTTTGAAATTGAATTACAATTCCATTTCTACTCCCAGTATTCACACTTGTAGTATCAAATATTATAACTTTAATACTACTCCATAGTTGAAATTTATCCAACACTTCAACTATTCAACTGTAAATACTAATAGTTTCATCATCTAGTTTTAAAATGGCTAGTTAGTAAACACAAAATAATCACCTTGATTTGAACGCACCTTGATTTGAACGCGCTTATTTTGACAGCAAACGACAATTAAAGATGACACTTGCAGAAGCAATTAGTATTTGATAAATTTAAACAATTTATACATAAAATTATATATATATTACCATTATTCGTATCATGCAAAACAATAAAAAATGTATAAAAAACGTAAAAAAGGTTACCTTTTTAGCTTGTTTAAAAAAAAAAAATTAAAAAAAGAAAACGTTTCTATGGAGGATGTTTTTGCAACCAAAGATCTAAAAGCATGTCTAACTATAAACAAATTTAATAAATTTCCAAAAAAATTTCTGTTCTATATAGAGTTAAACCATTTCTTAATATCAAGTCTTTAAAAGTTACATATTTTTGATTTATCCGTAGTTATCTATCCTATTGCAATATTGCATGGGGAAGAGGCAACAATGGAAAGCTTAAAAAGATCTATGGTAAACAAAAACTTGCATGCAGAATTATTTTTGGCGTTAAGAGAACTGCTCAAGGAGAGCCTCTCTTAATTGAACTTAATGCACTCAATGTTTATAAACCTAATATATACCAAGTTATGCTGTTCATGTTTAAATCAAAACATGGTTTGTCTCCTAATACATTTCACTCTTACTTTACTAAAATTTCTCATTAATACCCCACAAATTTTTCAAATGATAATTTTGTTGTTCCAAGGGTCTATTTAAAACTCAGTTCATTCCGAATTCAATATCGTGGACCATTTCTATGGAACGAATTTTTTCAAAAATTTTTTAAAAATAACATTCTTCAAAACATCTCTTTAGAACAATTCAAAATAGTATGTAAACGTTTCTTATTAGGAAAAAACTTCGATTTAAAATATTTCTTTTAAAATTAGATCATGAAATAAAATAAGTAAACTGAAAAGGTCTTCACCTATTTTTGTTTTAAAAAAGTCATCATCTAATTTTGTTTTGACTTCCTGACTTTTATTTCCTAATAAAATATGCTATTATTGCAAACTAATGTTATATAGTTTGTAATATCTTTGTGGAAATATTTTTATTTTTTATTTTACCTATTTTTATATTTTAAGCTTTTTAAATTGTACTGACGGCTTTAATGTAAACGGGGCTTGGCGATAAGACAATATTTGTCTTCTTTTTGCTCCGGCCATTTATTATATATGTAAACAATTTTTCTCATTGTAAATATTATTGTAAGTCAAAAAATAAATAAATTAAAAAAAAATTATAATAATAATAAAAAAACATAAAAATATTAACTTACTTTAGTTCAAAATTTATTTGACCAATAGAAAGCAATTTATACAATATGAGCAAAAAGAAATAATTCCCTATGCTGAAACTTGTGTGGTTCCCCAGAGCTTTATTTTAGGACTTTTATTATTTCTAATATATATAAATGCTAAATTTAATATATATATATATATAATGTATATTAAATTTAGCAAGATACTTCTTAAATTGCAGATGATTCCAACCTTTTTTATTCCCACAAAGATATTAAAAAAACCTTTTGAAACAGCTAACGAACAGTTGGGTATGGTCAATGAGTGGTTTATAAGTAATAAGCTCTCTTTAAATGTGGATAAAACCAAATTTTATTCCATAAAGTAAATAAATTAGAAAATATTCCCATTAAACTGCCAAATCTAATAATCAGTAACGCTAACATTATAATTAACATTGTAATATTAGATGAACATTTACGTTGGAGTGACCATATAAAAAGCATTGAGAAAAAATATTGCCATGATGTATAGGGCTAAACCAATGCTTAATAATAAATCTTTAAAAAGTTTATATATTTCTTTTATTTATTGTTATTTGATTTATTGTAATATTGCATTGACAAGCACAAACCATACAAAATTTAAAAAATTGTACAGTAAACTAAAACATGCGTGCAAAATATTATTTGGAGCTGATAAAATTGTACCATGCCAGCCTCTTCTTCTCTCTTATATTTCTTAAACTAATTGTTATTTACTTTACATTTATAATTTTCAATAAATATTTTGTAAAGTATAAATGTATTATAAGGTTATTGCAAATACGTACGACTGGTGCTCAGTGATAAGACGAAATAATGCATTCTACTTGACGCTCCTCCCCCCCTCCTTGTGTTTTTTTTTAATAAGACTTTTAAATTGTAAAAAATATCAAACAACGAAATAAATAAACAAATAATTAAGATAAGAATGAATAAAGGAGAAATATAAGAGTTTTAAACAACTTGAATTTCAAAAAGATTTTACCCTATAAAGTAGGCCAATGCTCCTTGATATTTTAGCTTCAATATATTTTATATGACCATTTTTGCTAAGGAGTACTCCTAGAAATTTTAATTATACTTCTCTTTTTATTTCGCAATTGTTAATACAAAGATTTGAAAGTTTTAAAGGAGTTTTGTCTCGTTCATGATGGCGATGGAAAAAAGTATATTTTATTTTAGTTAAATTTAGAGATATTTTGTTTGCTCTAAACCATTTAGCAAAGTATAGCAGTTCTGTGTTTACAGTTTTAAATAACATTTTTATATCATTGCGAGCATAAAATAGATTAGTAATATCTGCAAACAAGATTGTGTCTAATACATTACAAGATTTACTAAGATCATTGATATATATTAGAAATAAGAGCGGCCCTAATATAGATCCTTGTGGTACTCCGCAAGGTGTATTCATATTGTTAGTTTTTACGTAGTTATGAGAAATATATTGCTTTCTATTTGACAGGAAACTTTTAAACCATTTAAGGTTCGAGTGTTTAATACCGCAGTTTTTTAATTTGAATAATGAAATATAATGACTTACAGTGTCAAAAGCCTTGCTGAGATCAATAAAAACCTGATCAGTAAAGTGACATTTTTTAAAATCCAAATTATTTATTTTAAAGGATGTTTTTAATATCTAAGAAATAGTACAGTCTTTTATACATAACTTATTCTAATATTTTTAGATGCATGGTAATATTGAGATAGGTCTATAATTTACGAAAAAAGTTGCATCTCCAGATTTTAGAGCTGGTATCACCTTTGCAACTTTTTGTTTATAAGGAAAGACTTCTTGTTCTAAAGAAAGACTGAAAATGTGCAAAAGCGGAGTTTTTGAATAAAATATTGATTTAATTACTCTATTAATACTTACATCATCAACTCCATTTTCTTTATATGATTTGATTAAATTTACAGCATTAAATAGTCATATATATATTATATATATATATATATATATAATATATATATATAATATATATATAAAGTATATATAATATATATATATACATGTACATATATATATATATATATATATATAAATATATATATATATATATATATTATATATATATATATATATATATATATATATATATATATATATATATATATATATATATATATATATATATATATATATATACATATATTATGTATATTATGCATAAATACATATATTATATATGAAGGTAATATAAAAAAATATTATATATGAAAGACTCAATTTTTTGAAGCAAACATTGTGGGATACTCTGCGTCAAATGTCTGGATTTTTGACGGAATTGGCTTTAATGGTGACAAGGGTAATTTAACAATTCTATGCAAACGTGCTTCCAGGCATCCTCTTAAAGTCACCGGAAATAATGAAAAAATAAACTACACAGTAGGCAACAGCGTAAATACTAGTAAAGTCGCGCTTTAACCATCTATATTTTTAAAAGCCAAACGTCTTTTAGTAAATTGGTGTACACAAGTCCAAAAATGCAGAAATATAACTTCACCGTCAGGTTGGATGGAAGACAAATAACTCACCCAATGGCTGACTAAAATATTTATTTCAGCATTCAAAAAAATTCCTGATATTTATGTGTTTCAATATTTTAAACGCTAAGTAAAATAATTATCCTTTGAAGGGTCAATCCACACCACAAACATTAGAGAAAAACAACAAAAAAAGCAAAAATATTGGAACAAAAATGCAACAGTTGAAAATAACCAATGGTTTACAAACGAAAATTTAAAGTGTCAAAACTGGGTATGTTGATCATCTTTAATTAATTGTATCATTTAATCTATGTAACTGATTTATTACCTTAACTTAATGGCTAATTAATACGTTTAACTTAAAGAGATTGTCATTGTATAATTGAATTTTCTTTTAACTTTAAATGCTTGTAACTTAAAAACTGTAAAGTAAAATTTTTTATACTTTTGTAGAACCAATGTTTCTAAATAAATCTGTATAAAAAAATTTATTTTATTTTCATAAACTTTTGTTATTGAGTTTATTATTGTTAATAATTTCATTTCAGTATCAGCACTTTCAGAATCAGCCATGCTCTTCTATTTTTGATATGAAAGACTATGTCTTTCATAACTGTAGAACAAGAGTATGGCTGGTTCTGGTAAAACTGATATGAAAAAATCTGTCTTTCAAAACAGTTTTACGAGTTTTACAGATGATTTTCGCAAGAACACACATTTTGTTCACATGAGCACTGATTAATTTCTCAAGAACTATCACTTTTTTCACAAGAACACACATTTTGTTCTCAAGAACACACATTTTGTTCTCATTAACACTCATTTTGTTCTCATGAACACTTATTTTGTTCTCAAGAACACACATTTTGTTCTCACCTTACCGGCACATCTAATTTCTTTTTCTGAATTAAAACCTGTATAGACACGAGTTTGTCACAATCCAGGCGTGAATCAAAAATATGTGTATATTACCGGCAGTTTCACTTAAGTTTAACAAGTGTTTTTTGAAGTTTCAAAGTCAAATTTTAATGTCAAATCGTCAGGTTAGAATTATTTTGTTCTATCTCCAAATTTGAAAAAAATGAGTTTATACTTTTTTCTCTTTTTTTGTTATATTTTCTTTCTAGCTGTAATACTTTAAAATTGAAAAAAACAACTAAATAGTGTCAAAATAGGTGTGACCGATTGTTCTATGTGCAAAATAGCGATAGTTATTAATATTATTTTGTTCTATTTCCAACAACCAATAAAATTGTTTATAAATCGCATTAAATAATACGTTCGTGTTTATTTCCTCTTTAAAATTTTAAAATGGCGGAAAATATAAATGTATGTCTTTGAGTAATAAACCAAAATACAGGTATTTTCTTATATATTTTAGTGCTAATCGGATTTTTTTAGTTATTAAAAAAAATTCAGCGTATTCTTTTAGTCGGAAATGTGTTATTATCTTATTAGAACCTCACGGATTCTGTTGTATATGTGACAATATCAGTTGAATTCTGTCTAAGTAGCAATAAGAAAGCTAATTATATCATCCCATCCATTTAAGTTTTCCAACGAAGTGTTTTAGGTTTCTATATTTGCGTTTAAACCCCTAAGTTAAAAGTAATTTGTTGTAATTCATTTGCTTTTCGCAAAACGTTTAAATTGTTTTTACTAAAATATGGAGATAGCACAAAATAATATTAACGCAAAATGTATCTATCGAAATTATCTCCAAACAGGGTCGGGTCATAATAGCAATTTGAGCAACTTACTTTTTTTTTCAAAACAAATAATTATATTTAATATATAGCCAAGTATTGAAAAAAGTTTTCATTAATGAAAAATGTATTGCCAATTCTACTGCATTACAGTGTAAAACTTCAACTTGATTTATCTCAGTTTAAACAAATGCAGAGTTAGAACAAAATAATTCTAACCTGACGAAATGCTTTTACAAGTGGTTTCACATTCCTTACGTAAATTTATAATAATATAATACTGCGTTTCTGTAACAGTGAAACCATTATTATTTTAACTGGTATTTATGGTAAATAGTAATAGTTAATTTCACGGAATAATAACCATTCTTGGCACGTGTTATTCTTTGAGTTTTAAACACGCAACAGAAATCAAGCGTTTGTTCTGAATTGTGCCGGTTGTGCACGAACACTCATTTTTTTCTCAAGAACACGCATTTTGTTTTCAAGAATACACATTTTGTTCTCACGGAAACTCCTTTTCTTCTCGAGAACAGTATTATTTTTTTCAAGAATACTCACTCATTTTGTTCTCAAGAACACGCATTTTGTTCTCGTGAGCATTAAATTTTTCTCAAGAATACTGATTATATTAGACACAATCTGTTGAAAATAATAGACTGAAGCTGTGAAAAAAATTAGACAGATACTGCAGAATAAATAAAATGGAGACAGTATTGCATTAGAAAATAAATCTTAGACTCAAAATGATGAGTATACTAGACGGAGACTGTCAAATGTATTAAGTTGAATATATTTTAGGAACTGAGCCAAGTTTGTAAGAAAAACTAAAACTTTTTGTTTTGTTTTAAAATTCATGTTGTTGAAAATATAATACTGGAGGTAAAAAATATATAAAAAGAGACCTTTAAAATCTTCTTAATTTATGAACATATTAAACATAGATGAATGGATAAAGAAAAGAATCCAAGAGTGCAAAAAAAAAAATTAATAATGATAAAGAGGTGTCTATTTGTAAAAGTAAAAGAAGAAGAAACAGAAACTGTTATAGCTGACATGGTAACATAGCAACGCGTTAACGTTACAAACGATGATAGCTATTTCAAAGAATGATAAAAAGAAGTAAACAAATGTTGGTGAGTATTAAAAAAGATTTTATAATATTCATCAATATTTTATATGCATGAAGAAATGTGATAAAATTAAAGGTTAATAAAACGCTCCCATTACGCTAAAATGAAAACAAATTATCATCGTCTATTAGAAAAACGAATGAGTAGTTTTTATCCTATCACTAAACGCCTCGGCAGCATCATTGACCAGCGGTATCACTAATCAGCGGCTAGATAGTAATATAGATAATAGAGAATTTAATGATTAATAGTTTCCCATTTTTTAAATTGACAGTAACATTTTTATGGTTAAAATGAGATTTGAACTCGACTTTGAACTTTAGTCCTACAGTCTTAAGACTGTTGTAACTTGGATTTCCTTTAGTAGTTTGTTTCCAGTAGTAATTTGTTGGGATTGCATGGATCTCTTTGATTTAGGGACTATATAATTAAATTGTTGGTCATTATCAAACTACTTCGAATTACATTAGAACTAAAAAAGTGATAATTACATGAAGACTAAAAAAGCTCTTCAAGAAACTATTTTTTAAACGTAAAACTCTTGATTCAAAAAAAAAAAAGAAAAGAAAAAGAAAAAAAAAGTAAACAAATTAATCTCTAAAAAGAATCTTTTCATACGGCTCACCAAATACAAGCTCCTGACCTATGACACCCACTCATAAATAATTTCTTGTCGATTTCTAACATTCTGAAAGGCTCTTTTTATTTACATTATAACAAAATAACGGTCTTATTTAAATATTTTATTAAATTTAATTAATACAGAGTAATACAAAAATCATAAAGCTTTAATACTAAATAACAATATTAGTAACTAGATGTATCAAAAATGTTCATGTTACGATGTACTCTCTATGTTTTAAAAAAACGAAGAAGGATAAAGATGATAGTCTAAAATTATATAACTTAAATCCTTGTCATTAGAAGAAAACTAGTCTTATGGTTATTGATCTATTGTGTTTGCGTTGTTGTGTTATCTCTTTTAATTGTATCAAACGCCGAAATTATAATTTAAACAATAAAATTTTAATTGTACCAAACACAGAAATTATAATTAAACCAATAAAATTTTAGAAAAATCATGAAAAAAAATGAGATGTATCTTTACTCAAAGTTTTTTAAATCAAATATTATTAATGGCGTTTCGTTTGTTAAAAAATTCGTGTTTTTTTCACTCTATAAACTATAAAGATTTTTAAGAGAGATTTTCGTGCAAAATTATTCATAGAGACATACGCGGAGTCATAGAGACACACTTGGACGTAAATCTTTTTTTTGAAAACTTAGGAGATTGTAAACTTGACATAATAAAAAATAAAATGAAATAGGTATAATCAAATTTTAAACTTATTGGTTAATTCTAATCAAATTTCAACATAAAGATTTTCATTGAGGGAGGGGTCAAAAAAATACATTATGCCTTTATAGCTACTTTAACTTTATTTCATTTTTTGCTAACTAACCACAGCATAAACAATTCCTAATTTAAATAAAATTTTCGAGCTTTTTTCGAGGCAAAATTATAAATTACTTCATCATATGACAATGATTTCGCGAGATCATTTTCAATAGACAACATCATAAGATTTGAAAGTCGCTCTTGTCCCATGGTGGCTCTGAAGTGGTTTTTTATAATCTTAAGTTTACTAAAAGATTTTTCACCCTCTGCAACGGATATTGGCATTGTGTGAAAGATGCGCAAAAAGATGCATATCGACGGGAAAATTGGTAGTAAGCCTTTGGAATATATTTGATTTAAAAGATTGAGAGAGTTACCTCTATTGAACAGGAAAGATGCTTTCAACCGGTCAAAGTGACAAATTTCCTCAACAAGATCATCTTCTTTAACGTCATTTGAATAGATTTTCGCAAGTTGACGAGCTTTGTCATCTTATGAAGAAGAGTCTTTAAACTGAAGCCAGATAAAGGAAAACTGAGAAGAAACCTTTTTCACCACATTAAACCTTGATTGAATTTGTAGAATTATGTGGTCCAATGCCAAGTTGAAAATATTTACTTCAAAATTCTTTTCTGTATCGTCGAGGTTGTGGGCTGTATTTGATGGTTCCTCGTGGAACTTTTTCACTCTTCTTGTGCGTTTCACTTTAAATTCTGTATCAAATCTTAAACATGAATAACCATAAATTAGCTGATCGTAAAGAGTTAAAAAGTATTTACTACTACTTTCTAAATTCTGAATAGAATTTTTTCTAAACTGTATTCACAATTTGTTATTGCTAATTATCAACGTTTACGTTTTTTCTACTTTAGTCTGATGAATCCGAAAATCTCAAGGGGCATTTTTAATTTAATAGCGTATAGAGTACAAAATCAATGATGAATTTGTATTTTAAAATTTTTTCGAGGAAATAATAATATTGATATAACGCGAGTAATATATACATTTTAATTATGGCATTTTAAGATTAAAAAAACCATTTTTATTTTACTTCGGCATCTGGCGCCCCATCGACATCTGCCGCCCGGGACAAACTGTCCCTTTGCCCCCCCCTCTTGGCGGCCCTGTATATATATATATATATATATATATATATATATATATATATATATATATATATATATATATACGTTAATGCAAACACATTGTTTTGATAAAAATAAGTTTATTAAACAAAACGTTGTTTTGCAAATTAAAATTAATTAAATTCTTCTTTAATTTTAAATTGGTTAATCAATAAAGTTTTGTTTTTACATTAATTTGAAGTGATGTCAAATCAAAGAATGTGCATAACGTATATGAAAGGTTGGTCCCTTATTATGAGGGATATCTGAAAGGTTATTCCCGCATAATGTAAGGGTATCTGAAAGGTTGTTCCCGCATAATGTAGGGATATCTGAAAGGTTGTTCATACATAATGTAGGGATATCTGAAATCCCTGTGTGATGAACATTATGTACTAAAGTCAACAAGATTACAAATTAGTTTTTAAATTAAAAAAGATTTTTCTATTCACGCTTAATCTCCATCAAAAAGCGACGTTTGTCTGCCGTTGTAATATCTAAAATTGACTTATTTAATTTAAAAACATTTATATAACTAAAATTTAATTAAAGTTTATAAACTAATAATTAAATTTTGTAGTATTTAAGTGAGAAAAATAGCAAAGGTCAACAATATTGTTCCTGAATAAATATCTTTTTTAATTAAAACAAACGTTTCGGAATATTTAGAAGAAAAACGATAGAAAATTCAGTGCTTTTCATTCGTAATTTACGTGATGTAAAACACAAATAGATATTTAACACCCGTATTTAATTTGATTGTAATGTATTAGCAATACCGGTTTAAAATTTAGGAGAATTAAATAGATTGAAAAATGAAATATATTAGTTCAAATAAAGCTGTTTGACAAACCAACGAAAAAAGCAAACACAAGAAGCTGATGGCAAATTGTTCTTCATCTTTTCGTCTGCCTTGAATAAATGAAAAGCCGATGTTTGTTTCCGTAGACATCAAGCTCGTTACTATAGAAATATCGTTTGTAACACACATCATTAAATTATTTTGCTAAATTATAAAGTATTAAGTTAAAAGTGTCAATTAAATGTTAGAAACATAAAATAAAACCAAAACTTAATATTTTCAAATTATTTATAGAAACATATATTATAAAAGTCCATCATACTTGAATTGAACTGGAAAAGTATTTGCAATGTGGTGTCTTTCAGTGTTCATTTCTCTAATTCTGTTTGAAATTATTAGTTCTACAGGGTAAGTGTTTTGGCACTAAAAATTATTACAATTATAAAACTTTTTTTTTAGATAAAAAAGAATTTTAAGACTGCAAAATAATTTAACATGAGAACAACCAAGATCATAAAAAAACAAAATCAACCGTTTATTTTAAAACATTCTTCAAAAAGAATTCTAAAAAGTCCTAAAAAAGATGGTGTGAAAGTAGCTCTAAAATTAAAGCTGTACCATTATATTCAGCTGGATATAAGGGGTTTTCCAACCTATACAGCCAATATACTCTCTTGTTGAATATTGCTTTTATCTTTATTTTATATTTATCTGATATTGCTTTTATCTTTATAAAACTATAATTTTTATAATAGCCATTTGCAGAACTTTTTTTTTTTTCAAAAATTAAGTCTTAAAATTTTGAATTTCAAAATTCATTTTCTTTAAAATTGAAACTATTACAAGCGCTCAAAATAAAATTAATTTTTACATACATTTTGATATATCCAACATACGCGACATAAATGTCTTATGTTTAAAGAATCTGATTCGATATGACAAATTGCAAAAATTCATGTGTAAAAATTGACAAAAAATTACTTTGAGTGAACCCAAGGAAATTACTTGATGAGGAAAAGGGTATAATGTTTCGCAACTCCTAAAGTTTAAAGTTTTCAATTGATTAATTTTGTAAATAAATACGTTTTTTATTTTTTTCAATATATTCTTACATGTTGTTATTCAACTTACATATTAAAATGTTGAGCTTTTGTACAATAAATTTTGTTCTATATAAAATATACATTAATGTTTAATTAACACACAACAAAGAATATTTGCAGCAACAATCATGAACATTATTATGTTATTATAACTATAATACTAAAAAGTGTTCATGGCATAAAAAGATTTTTAAAAAAAGGGCAGGGCCGTATTCAGAAGCAATTCCATACCGTTTTAGCGGTTTGGGCGCCGAAACTAAAAATTCCATAAATCATAAAATCAAACAATTTATAAAGTCCAACATTATTAAATAAATTAAACAAAAGTGAAAAAAAAAAAAAGAAAACTTGTCACTGTTGTTAGCCGTACGTTGCGTTTTATAACAATCAAAATAATGGCAGACTTTATTAATGTTGCGTACTTATGTATGTAATTAATTTTACGAAAGAGTGTTATACATCCTAGATTAAGAAATGCAATAAAGAACTTTCTTTTTCTTTCTTTTTACATCAGATCGGTATACGAGCCTATGAATGCCCTATAATTATATGTTGTTGTCTATCAAAAATGTATATGGGAAAATTGTCATAAGCGGTAGCGCCGAAACTATGGCTAGATACGGCCCTGAAGGGTTAAAAAAAAAAGGGAGGGGAGGTTGCCAACTAATTATTGAAAATTGTTTCCTCGGGGGTTAGACACACCCTTGGGACGGCCCTGCATAATAGTAACTGCAAATCTTCCTCTTTTATTTTCTTATTCACGCGTTATCTGTTTTTTACTTATTTTCAAATTGAAATGTTAATAAATTAAACAAGTAAAGAAATGTTAAAAGCCATTTGCATATTTTTTTTATAATTATAATTTTTGATATATTGCACTGTTACATAGCGTAAAATATGTTTTATAGTTGAACGGAGCTACGATCTTTTTCTATTTTTATTATTGATATTTTTATTTATTAGAGGCTTTTGGATGAGAGTTTGATTTCTTCTTACCTCGGCCATCTATTTTTATTAGTTATTGCCGAAATAAATATTACATTTATTAGTTTAATTTAAACTTTTTATCTAATAATAAATTTAATATCTATTCTAGCAAGTAAAAAATCTTCGGTTTGTTATCTCTTGATTCTATTTGTAAAATTTAAACATAAAATTTTTAACAATACATAACTTATTTATCTAAATACTTATTAACTATTTGAAGAATTTGTGAATTGGAAGTGAAGATTAAAATTTTATGCTAATACCGTAATATCATAATGTTCATGAGATTCTAAATCAGCTCGTAATAAGATTTCTAGATGTATCACAGTTTTAGGTGCGAACTCTTAGCAAACTATGATTGTTTTGAACATTACTTCGCACATTAAATATCAATTTTGAAAGTATTTGTAAATTACTAGTTTTTAAAAAATATTTTTTATTACTAAAAATTTATTAAGCTTTAATAGGTTGCATTAAGACCAATGTTATGACCAAGCGTTATCACCAAGCATTATCACCAGGCATTATCAACGATGTCAGATATTTCAATAATCAAAAAATATAATTTAAATTTAATATAATTAAAAAAAAAAATAATACTACGACTAAGAAAGTCGAACTTGCAACCTGTGTGCATACCTGTAAAAATTTAAAATACATTGACTAAAACGAAAAAACCAAACGCACATAAATTAATTAAGCGTACACTTGCAAGAAATCTAAATACATTTACTATTGGTATTGTGTGCGTGTGTTTATATATATATATATATATATATATAAATATATATATATATATATATATATATATATATATATATATATATATATATATATATATATATATTTATATATATATGTATATTAGGGATATGACTTTTTTGCAACCTACTAGGCCTGTATCGTAATTCAATGAACTTTTATGTAAAAAGAACGAATAGATGTTTCATTTTGACATATTTTGAAAAAAGGTCACCCCAAAACCAAAAAATCGAATTTTCAATAGGTACACTTTTGTACAGTAAATGAATATTAAAGGCTGAAGATGTTGTAAGAGTCATACTCCTGTTGTTATTTTATTTATTTATGCAACATGTACTGTGATATAACAAAAAACATTATGTGATATATAATCATACAAGTATTACAAAATTAACAGTATCAAAGCGTCTAGTACAACAATATACATAACTGTCTGTGTCTATAGGCCTACTGTGTTTAGTACATGGGTCACATGATGCTCACGTCTCATAAAGAGTCTAGCGCTTATTACTTAGAATGAATCGAAGTTGCAGTTTGTCTTTCTTTCTGCAGGAAGCATACAGGTCTTGCATCACCTTGATTGCACGTTCAGCTATCTGATTACTTCGTGGTATGTCGATGACGGATGGCTCTTTCTTCCAGTGATTTTTGAATGACTGCAATGCCTTTTTGTAAGGCTTCAATACATCAGATAAATTCTTGAAGTCATTGTCATTGTACTTTTGACTACTAAACCAATGTTCTGCCCACTCATATGAAATGAACCTGCAAACCTTCTCCAAATTCTCGCTTCAGGCATAAGAATGAACGCCAGAATGGCGAGAATGGCTCTTGAGTTCCATCTGGCATTGCTCATATTAGGAATGTTCTGAAAGTGAATCAGAGGGAAGTTTCTTTGTTCTTCATAGAACCTAAACACTCTTGTTAAATGGTACAAAAACTTCATATCGTCTCTCCACCCTGATTTATCAAGAATTTCTACAGTTCCATTCACAAACTTATCCTTCAGTTCATCATACTTATTCAACAGTTCAGACACAAATGGGTATTCAATGTTTGGAGATTTGGTATCACCCCCAAGTTCTTCGTCCATCACCAGACGGAGAATCCTGTCTAGTACGTGATGCTGACAACCGATAAATTGTGGTATTGTGACACCCTTTAATTTAAACATACGTTGCAACTTCACAACAACTCCATTTCTCTTCCCAGTATTGACGTTTGTTGTATCAGTAATGATCATCTTAATTGAATTCCACAAATTGTATTCATCAATAAGTTTGGCAATTTTTTCAGCAACAGTTTCAGCTTTGCCATCTTTTAAACGCAGTGCATCAAGTTTCACGTCAGTTCTTTCATTCTGAAGTACAACTACCTGATATTCCTTATCATCTATTCGTTTGCCGTCAAAGTGTAAGGACCACTGTTCCATTTTAAGTTGTTGTATCATTTCTTTTTTTAATTTACCTGCCTCTTTGAATATGGACTTGTAAATTGCTGATTGACTTGGAGTTGGAATATCAGTACCTTGTTGTGATAATACATTGCATATTTTAGCAGCTTTCTTTGTGGAAACTCCACTTGATGTAACCATACTTACAGCAAATTTACTTTTGTAGTGCTTTCTAGTTTTTTTCTGAGTGTCCTCATCATCGTCTTTATCACCGTCGTCGTCTTCATCATCTTCACTCTTACTTTTGCAGTTTTCAGATTCAGTACCACTGTCTGTGGTAGACAGGACTTGTGATGTGGAAGGTATTGCTGTTCCAGACTGGACTTTCCTTCTCTTGGAAGGGTGAATGGTTTCTTTACTTGCCACTTGTCCTGTTGAGTACCCCACCTGTCCTTTACTTTCTTTTTGTAGGTGGTATAGACGTTTATCTTCCGAGGATAACCACTGGCCATTCACTTTCGTGATGTCAAATAATGCATTGAGAACATCATATTTTCCACGCTTGACACATTCATCATAGACCTTCAGCACCTTCATAAGCTTTGCTCTTATCACTTGATCAGACACACGTGGAAAATTCAGTTTATTGTCCCACAATTTTGTAATTTCCTTAGAAATTTGGTCTATTCGTTCTTTTCTTCCTTTAACATATGCTCCGAGAAACTGGTATCTTCCTACGATCTGCAATTGAAGTGGTATTCTGGATTTTTCATCGAGTGAATGTTCTTCTACAGCCACGCTTCCTCTTCTTCTGTGTGACTCTTGAAATCTCACCAAATTTTTAGTCCAAGTCTTCTTGTTCTTTGTTACTGTGGTATGACTTTTCTTGTGAGACATCATATAATATTGTTACGACTTTACGGATAGCTGAGCGAAAATATCCGTTTAATAAAGTCGTTTAATTAATAAAATACTTTAACTGTATAGTAATCCAATTATAGTTCGATAATCCAGTCAATGTTGATAACAGTTCGATAATCCAGTCCGTATCCTAACGATAATGCTACAACTACTTATACTTCGTACACACAAGACAGCGTCT
>NC_088930.1:28012500-28110000 GCF_038396675.1 Hydra vulgaris | reverse complement strand
TCATTGATTTGGTTATAAATTCTTATCAAAAAACTCGAATACTACGAAATAAAAAAATGTAAATTCACTTTATGAAATACTTGTCAAACAGAAAACAATATATTCATCGTGAATCATTAAAAACACCAATAACAAAAAAATCTATAAACTGTGGGGTTTCCTAAGATTCAGTTTTGGGATCCCTGCTATTTCTAATATACATCATGATTTACATTTTTCATCTAATCTATTAAATTTTATTCTATTTGCTGATAACTCCAATCTTTTTTATTCCTATAAATATGTAGAAATTCTTTTTAAAATAGTAAATAAAGATATTGTAAAGAGTAAATGAATGGTTTTTAAAATAAATTATCTTTTGATGTCATTTAAAAAAATTATCATTATTTCATAAACCGAATAAAGTAAAAAATAACCCTCTTATGTTATCAAAAAAACTTATATCAAAAAACAATTATCAGAATTTTTTTGGTGCCAATTTTGATGAAACATTAGTGTGAACCCTCATATAAAATCAACTGAAAGAAAATTTTCAAAAAAAGTGTTTATTTTAAACAAAGTACAGCCATATCTAAATATGGGTTCTCAAAAAAGCCTGTATTTTTTGTTTATAGACTGCCACTTAACCTATGGCAAAATAGTTTAGGCTGGCACAAATCATACTAAATAAGCAAATACAGCAAACAAAAACGTGCCTGCAGAATTGTGTTTGTAACAGTAATTTTGTCAAGGCTACAAGCAGTAAACGAGTTTAAGAGAGAAACAACTTTAGCAACGGATGTTAGAGTGATTTAGATGCCTACCAATGGATTAACCTGTTTATTTAGGATGACAGGAAGAGTATGGTCATTAGATTCAAAAGACGAATAAGAAAAAAAGTTTTTTGCAAATAGTTCTTCTGTATCATTGGGAGAGTAATAAGATCAAGTTTATCTATTACAGAAAAAATCCTAAACTTGGCTATGTTAATGACGTGTTTGTTGCAAAGAGTTCTAATCTAAAATCAGAGATGTTAGATTAGAACTCTTTGCAACAAACACGTGTAATAATTTCAAAGTAAGTATAGGTTTTGTTGTAATGGCTTGTTTCCAATTGTTTAGATAACAACTAAACATTTAAAATTTTTATTTTTTATACCATAATTACTAAGTTTGTAAAAAAGAATTTTGTTGTCCGCTTTATCAATAGAATTTGAGAGATTGATAAATACTCCAAGGGTATTTTTTTTCAAGATTTCAATAACTAATTTTATTTATAGTTTGGTTTCGGAGGTAGGTAAAAAGAATGTTATAAATTAAGTGCTCTAGTATTTTCGAGATGACATGGACTATGGGAATATGGATATAGGTCAATAATTGGATAAAATAGAGTCTCCACTCTTAAATATTGGAATTATGCACCAGTTCGCACTTAAGATAGTTTGCATTTATAATTTTTACATTAAAATTTACTTAAAAAAAAACTTAAAAAAAAAGTTTAAATGTTACTAAGAATTAATTTTACCACTTTAGTTGGCAGTTTTTTAGATTTGAACTTAAGGATTGTTTTAAAATAAGCATCAGTTTCACTACTGATAATCTAAAATATAAGTAATTAAAAAAAAAAGAAAAAGTAGATTTTTATCACTAGAAAACAGAATTAGATCTTCAAAACATTTTTCTAACTTTTATTCTTTGGAATTCGCTAGAACCACATGTAATAAGTTATCAAAATATAAGACATTCTGTCTTGATTGTATTTTTATAACTTATAACATTTATTTAGTTTCAAAATTTTTTTAGCTATGACTATGCAGTTTGTTCCGCATGGAAAGATCATTATTCTACATTTGACGGATATTCTTTCAAATTTAAAGGAACTTGCAGTTATGCCTTAGCCATAGATTGTCGACCAGGTTTTGATGATTATGGAATTCACATTGAGCATGAAGAAAACTGTAAAGTGCAACCATGTAAAAAGTCTATAGGCATATTTCTTGACGATGAATATTATCACATCTCATCTCAAAGTAAAGTTTCGAAAAACAATAAAGCCCTAGTTCTGCCATTTTCAAACAAAGTGGTAACCATCACCCAACGTGCAGATTACACTTTTGCTGAAATTTACGGCGGAAAAATAGCAATAAAATATAATGGCAAAGAGGCTTTTTACATCAATGTTGCTGCAGAATATAGAAATGGTACATGTGGTCTTTGTGGTAATTATAACGGTGAATCTGACGACGATTTAGACTTGAAATCTCCAGAAGTATTTGGTGATAGTTGGGGTAAGCCAAAAGCAGGAGAAACTTGCGAACAAACCGTTCCTGATAAAAATGAATGCGATACATCAGAAATTAACTTTGATAAAAGTTGCGAAAATCAGATAAACAATGCATTCATTGAGTGTATCTCCAGTCTAAATAAAAATCTTTTTCTAGATGTGTGTTCTGAATTAGTTTGCAATAAAAATTTTTCTGATGACAATCTTTGTGAGATACACCAACAGCTCTCTCAGATATGCAAACAGAATGGAATACATGTTGATTGGAGAAGTCAAGATTTTTGTCGTAAGTGGGCTGATTTATTTTGTTATTATGATTTGGTAATATTATTAATTGTTTAATATCTGTGATTATTTATATTGATCATATACTAATATGGGTGGACATGTACTTCAGGCACCCCCTTTAGTAAGTCCGTAAAAAAGTTTTTTACAAAACAAATATTGTCAAAAACCATACCCTAACCAAACCCTAAGCCTGACTCTTAGGGTTAGGTTCAGAGTTTGGCTTAAAGTATGGTTAAGGTATGGCTTTCAATAAAATAAACTTTATTGTTGGGTTTAAGGTAAGAGTATAGTTTTCAATAAATGTTATGCTTAAAACCTGACTCATTTTTTACAAACTTACTAAAGTTAAGCTGTAAATGTATATATATATATATATATATATATATATATATATATATATATATATATATATATATATATATATATATATATATATATATATATATATATATATATATATATATATATATATATATATATATATATATATATATATATATATATATATATATGTATATATATATATATATATATATATATATATATATATATATATATATATATATATATATATATATATATATATATATATATATATATATATATATATATATATATATATATATATGAAATGCAAAATCTAATACATTTTTATCTCTGGGATCAAAAATTAAGGACTCTTTGAACTAGGGACTCCAATTATTTTGTTTTTTATATAATATAATTTTGATGAGTCAGTTGACCAGGGTTTTTAGGGATGAAATTTTAGTCCCTGAAATGCTAAAGTCAAGTATATAAAGTTCCAATTATGCTGTAGAAAATTATAATTATTAATTAAATTTCTTTGCTTAAAAAAGAATTATTTCTCGAGAAGTTTTAAGTTCGATTACTGCACTCAGTTTGTTTCATACTTTTTATATGATTTTCATACTTTTTTTATCATATCTGTTAATTAAAACATTATCATTAAGAAAATGTGTCAGAAAATACTTTCTTCTATAGTTGCATCAGCGCAGGTTTGAGTGTGCTAATATTTGTACCAAGGCATAATTTAGCATCTAGCTATCAGTGCACATCATAGGTTTTGTACACTACATATGCTGTGATTCACCTTTTATATTCTTTAAAAGAAATGTATGCTATTGGCAATGTATACCATAAACACCCTGTTTGTTACAAGCAGCGTAACTCAATACTTTTGTACTTTTACTGGTTTAAAGTTACATAACTGTTGGGTAAGAAATTTTTAACTAATAAACTTATAGAAATAATAACAGTTTGTTAAGAATTGTTTATATGCTGATATAAAATGGAAAAAAACCCCGAAGTTATGGAGTCCCAACAACTTTTACAACAGGCAAGACAACAGACCCTGGGTTAAAACAGGGACTCTTGGACTACCACTTTGCATCCCTATATATATAGACATATATATATATATATATATATATATATATATATATATATATATATATATATATATATATATATATATATATATACAGGGACTCTTGGACTACAACTTTGCATCCCTATATACACTGAGGCATATTCGTTTAGACGCATCAATTTTTTTCTCTTTATCTTAATTTTTTTCTATGTATTGTCAACTGATATGCATGCAAGTTATTATCAAAATAATTGTTGTGTTGTGGGCTAATGAAAACCACAAAAAAAATTTTTCTACGTGTCTTTATTAACATGAGAGTATGTTTGATTTACAAAAGCACGTTTTTTAACTGGAATATATCTATAGACGCAATTAGGTTAATAACGGTAATTATTGATTTTTAATCACTTTTACACAAATAAATTGATAAATTTTAGTGTTATTTGATCTTTTGCTCTGTCAGTATCATTTTTATTTTGTACAACATGGTCAGATCTTCCAATTTTAGAAAAATTGGAAGATCTGACCATGTTGTACAAAACTACATTGCAAAAGGTGACAACTACGGAGTAAAAAAAGCAACAAACGGCAACAAAGTATTAACAAATTGGCAAATTAATCGAATTCGCTTCGAAGCAACCAAAAATACATTGAATGCAACACAAATAAAGGATACATTATTATTTCCTGTCACCAATAAACATGTTGCACATATTCTACGTACAACACCAAACGTAAAGTGGAAGAAACCACACCAAAAACAATGTTAAATTAACACCATAAAGTTGCTAGATTACAGTTTGCTAAAAACCATATGAATTGGACTCATGGGTGGCAAAACGTAATATTTTCAGATGAAAAAAAGTTCAGTTTAGATGGTCCGGACACTTACAGTTGTTATTGGCATGATCTAAGAGGAATAAATTACCAACAAACAAAACGAAATTATGGAGGAGGAAGTTTAATGGTTTGGAGTGGATTTTCTTATTCAGGAAAATTGACTCTGTGTTGTGGTTTACCTAAAATGAACTCGATAAAGTATACAGAAATGTTGGATGATGTTCTCATAACTTATATGGATGAAAACATGGACGATAATGCCATATTTCAGCAAGATAATGCTGCAATTCACACATCTAGGCATTCTATGAAATGGTTCAAAGACCACAACATCCCGGTTCTTGAATGGCCAGCTTGTAGCCCGGACTTAAATCCAATTGAGAACGTGTGGGGAATGCTATCAAGAAAAGTTTATGACGCTAAAGCAGCCGGACACCAATTTAAAACTGTTACAGAGTTAAAGTGTAAAATCCTTGAAGCATGGTCTGAGTCGGATCAAACTACACTTCAACGAATAGTGGAGTCAATGAAAGGCAGAATTTTTGAAGTGATCCAGTGTAATGGAGGACATACGCATTACTAATTTTCATCTTTTAATGTCAAAAATATGACTGCGTCTATAGATATATTCCAATTAAAAAATGTACTTTTGTATATCAAACATACTCTCATGTTAATAAAGACACATAGAAAATTTTTTTTTGTGATTTTTATTTACCCACAACACAACAATTATTTTGATAATAACTTGCATGCATATCAGTTGACACTTTATAGAAAAAAATTAAGACAAAGAGAAAAAAATTGATGCGTCTAAACGAATATGCCTCAGTGTATATAGACACACACACACAGATATATATATATATATATATATATATATATATATATATATATATATATATATATATATATATATATATATATATATATATATATATATATATATATATATATATATATATATATATATATATATATATATATATATATATATATATATACAGGGACTCTTGGACTACAACTTTGTATCCCTATATATATAGACACATATATATATATATATATATATATATATATATATATATATATATATATATATATATATATATATATATATATATATATATATATATATATATATATATATATATAGATTTTGCCTTTTCATATATATATATATTTATTCATTTTATTTAAGAATTACTCCAACAAGATGCACATATGTGAAAATCAGCCATGTAGCTTTGAAACTTTAACCACAACTAATGAAAATCATTTTTGTAAAATCCAAAAATGGGATAATTTGGCCACTTAACAAAAAAACATTTAAACCACAAAACATTGCAATACATGTTTATCAAATTAAAGGAAGTCACAAAACTTTTTTTATTTGATAATCATCAAATAAAATGCAAAAAAATTGATAAGAGCTATAAATTTGTGAACTTTATTCAAGAATTACTCATACAAGATGCACATTAAATGTGAAGATCAGCAATATGGCTTTAAAACTTTAACTAAAGATTAATGGTAATTATTTTTGAAAAGTCTAAATATGGTGTAGTTAAGCCACTTAACAAAAAAACCTAATTTAAACAGCAAAACATTGCAGTACACGTTTATGAAATTAAAGGAAGTATGTTGCAAAGGTAAATCAATCTTTAAATATTATCTGGATGCCTTGCGACTTTTCTGTAATTTATTTTCTTAGAGCCAGGTTTTTGCTGAGATTAGTCTTATCATAGTTCATTACATTAGAAGAACCATGTTCTTGGTCAGTTTGTGCAGATTGTTGAAAAAAAACAAAACAACAAGTTGCTCTTCATTTGCAGCTGTACAAGTCCTTAAAATGTTCTGACCAATTCTCAATAAAATTTGATTGTGGTGTCTTTTCAAAAATCTGTAAGCCTGATCTTACCTAGTTCACTTTTGTTTGTCAAGAATTTAAACTTATAATGAAGTGTCTTAATGCAGCCAGATCCTTAGGCTTTTCATCCTAATGATGAAGTGCTTTGTCATAGCTCAGTTTTGAGCAATGACAGGTTGGTCTACTTCTTTATTATCAGAAATAGCAGTTCAACAACAATGGCCTTCTTAGCCTTGTCCTCTATGGGATAGTTACTGTTTCTGTGTAACCTTCCTTTAGTTTGTATGTGCATGGCATATTGCAACTGATTATTAAAAAAAAAACACCATATTATTCCAATTTTTAAAATGGCCTATTTACCCCACTTACCTTGAGGTAAATGCTTTAAAGTGAATTTACCTAATTAGCTCGTAGAGGTTGGGTTATAATTTTGGTCAAATTGCCCCTCATATATTGCATGGCAGTTTTAAAATCTGAAAAGATAAATAATCTAATATTTATATGATGATATTATTTTATTTTTACAGCAAGAATTTGCCCGACTAGTTTTGTGTATATGGAATGTGGTCCAGTTTGTATTTCAACTTGTGACAAAAATGGAATAAATAAATTATGCAAGGAAGGATGTTTAGAAGGTTGTTACTGTCCACAAAATACAGCTTTATCAAATGGAAAATGTGTACCCACTGGAGAATGTCATTGTGAACATAATGGTCATCAATACAATCATGGTGAACAGATACTTTCACATTGTGATCAATGGTATTATTAAGCAGTTTATATTTTTTTTAAATTATAAGTTTTAAATCAAAATAAACTTATTTTTACTTTTTTTAAATTTATTTTGTTTTTTCAGTTCAAAGTTTGTTTTCAGTTCAAAACTTTTGAAATTTAGTAGTAGTAGTTCAATAAATAATAAATAAAAAAAAATTCATATATTAGAAAACACACTCAGTTAATAATTATATAAGAATTTAATTCAAATTTCAAACAATTTAAATACAATAAAGAACATTGTAGATGTGTGTTTAAAAAAGTTATTTTATAAACCTTCCCAGGAAACATGTGTGGTTTTTCTATAATTATTTTTTTTATTATATGATATTATTTTTTATTATATATATTTATTTGTTCATTGGTATTCGCATATTTAGCTTATTTGGATAAGGCGTTTACTTTATACACAGAATGTCCGTGGTTCCATTTCTATCACTTCCTAAAATTTTTTATTTTTTTACCCGCCCCCTACATCTTGGTCTACTTCACATGTTATTTGTGAACTATACGTAAACTATTAATAATAACTGCATTACAGTTATTAATAATTAAAATTTATAATTACATATCAATTGTTAATAATAATTATTAAAAATCACATAACAATTATTAATGATAATTAATAATAGATTAATAATAGAACTATGTGCACTGAGTCAAATGTAAAAAAGCAACAGGTATCCAAAATTATAAAGCGCTAAAAGATTGGGGATAAAAAAAGTACAGGAATAGAAAGGTAATATGAAACAATTAAGGCTATGAGGAAAATGTTTAGACGACATGGCCTAATTTAAGCTTCAAAACTATGTATATATGAATGTGTGTTTTGCTTAGAAAATAAACTGAGATGCTTAAATAGTATAAGAAATCTGAATGTGAAGAGATGTGTATCATTCAAAAACATACAACAGAAAGATTTTTATATACAAAAAAGAAAAGATAAATGGTTACATAGCAAATATATGACCAGCGGTGCTTAAGAGAAAAAACAATAGATGAATGGTTAGTGGTGGGATTCGAACAATGGTCATTCCATGTATGAAGCAAACGTCCTATCCAAACATGCTATTACTGCGATTACCAATGAACAAATAAATATAATCATATAATAAAAAAA
The DNA here is from genome assembly GCF_038396675.1 of Hydra vulgaris. Classification (NCBI taxonomy): domain Eukaryota; kingdom Metazoa; phylum Cnidaria; class Hydrozoa; order Anthoathecata; family Hydridae; genus Hydra; species Hydra vulgaris. The sequence continues at coordinate 28,101,456 of NC_088930.1, read as the reverse complement.
TTATACAGAAAAATATACGCATGCATTACATAGACATATTTATCTCTAAACTATTTAATAAGGACTTTACTGAGTTGTTTTCCTGCCTGCTGGAAAATGGCATCTATTGTTTCAATTTTCAAAAACTCTGGTGAACATTCTGACCCCTCCAGTTATCGTCCGATCAGTCTTCTTTCTGTTATTAGCAAGGTCTTTGAGTCTTTGATAAACAAATTTCTCACATCCCATCTTGAGTCAAATTACTTACTGTCACACAATCAGTATGGTTTTTGATCCTCTTGCTCTAACTACTGTAACTAAACGATTTTATCATGTATTGGATGGATTATTTCCAGTATATTCATTATTTTCAGTAACTTCTGGGGTACCTCAAGGTTCTATCCTTGATCCTGTTTTGTTTCTTATCTACATTAATGATCTTCTTGACAACCTTAGATCTACAATAGCTCTTTTTGTTGATGACTCAACTTTATACTGCTGTCTTGACAAAAAGTCTTCTCCTTTTGATGGCTTAGAACAGGCAGCCGATCTTGAATCTGATCTCATTTCTGTAACAGAATAGGGCTCACAGTGGCTTGTAAATTTTAACTCCAACAAAACTCAGTTATTTACTGAGTTAGTTAAAAACTTCACACACAAATACATACAAAAATCAATGGTTGTATTTGTTTACTTATTTGATTTTTTTATTATTTTTTGAATATAATAAAAAAAATAAAAAGTAAATTGTTAAACTTAGAATTGTCTGGTTCTTAATTAAAAAAACTGTTAAATCTAAACAAACTTTACAAACACCTTTCTTATTTATTTTCATTTGTTTCTTATATATTTGCTTATATTTATATAATCTCAAAGACAATTTAAAGAAACATAGGTTCTAACATCAATATATTTGTTTAAACTTTAATCACGATGTTTTCGAAGCATCTTGATCAAATTTTGATCAAAAAGTTTGAAAAAAAAGTTAAATTTATTTGTAAATATATTTGTTGTTACATGTTTCATTAATTTTTTTTTTAATTTTTATTTTAGCACTTGTTTTGGTGGTAAATGGAATTGTAATGCAACTGAATGTAGTGGTATGTTATCATTTTTTGCTAATAATAATAATAATGTTATGTTCAAGTTATAGTTGAACAAATCTGTTCAACTTTATTTATGAGATTATCCTCCATAATATTTCCTTTTTTTCTCTTTAAATTATTAAATTACTTTAAATTTTTAGGTCATGCATTTCTTTATGGAGATGGTCATGTGACAACTTATGATGGAAAAGAGTATGATTATCCTGGTCTACGTCGTTATACATTCACTCAAGATGACAGTGGATTGTTTACTGTTGAACTTGATAGATGTGCTTGTAAAGAAAAAGACTGTTTTATGAATGTTTATATTTCTTTTAAAGCCATGCCCATAATATTTTCACATAATAAATACAATTTTACAGTCTCAGTTAATGGTTTAAAGGTAAATGTTCCATTCATCTCTGATCGTGGTTTTTCAATTGCGCATAGTTCAAATATATTTTTAAATTTTAAAAGCATAGTTGGTTTTGAAGTTTTATGGGATGGTAGATCAAGATTGTATGTGACTGCACCAGGTAGTTTTAAAAATAAAATGTCCGGCCTTGCTGGGGACTTCAATTTAAAATCAGTTGATGATTTTAAAACTTCTAGTAAAGATCTTGCACATTTTGCGGTGGATTTTGCAAACTCGTGGACTTATGCTCAAGATAACTGTTCCTTGATTGATGTTGATTATCGGTTAACAAATTGCGAAAAGAATCATCAAATTGCATCATATGCAAAAACAGTTTGTTCTCAATTGTTATCAAGTGAATTCTCTTTATGCCACAAAGTTGTTGATCCCACTCAGTATGTGGAGAACTGTTTAGAAGATGTTTGTGGCTGTAACGGACGACAAGAATGTTTATGTGATGTTTTAACTGCATATTCTAGACAGTGTTCGCTTAATGGAGTTGTTTTAAAAGAGTGGAGAAATAATTCTTATTGTAGTAAGCATTTTTTTAAACTAATTTAGTTAAATGTTTAAAAATATTTTTATTTTCATTTGTTTTAGGTGCTAGGTATTTTTATTCATAAACAATTAATTTTTTTTTACAAAAATGTGTGAATAAAAGCAAATAACATATAATTACATATAATTTATGCATTCAAATTTATAATTTATGCATTTAAATTTAAAGTTTATGCATTTAAATTTATAATTTATGCATTTAAATTTATAATTACAGACATCCTGAACTACTCTGAACCATTTTATTAAAAAGAGGATTGATAAAAAGTTTGTAAATTATTTCTACCTGACATCTACCTGACATCTACAATCAATAAAACATAGTAACAATAAGTATTAGTAAAAGTTGTATAAATTTAATTTTTTAACTTTCTCCATGAATTTTTGCAAACTTTTTTTAAGCAAATACAATTCAAAACATAATTAGGGTGGCATATTTTTTTAAAGTCATAATCTATGCTTAGAGGACGCTTTTTTCTTCCTTTGATTTTTACAGATCAGACAACTGCAAATTTGTAGTAACACATTAAGGGATTAGTTATGATTGAGTCAAAGTTATAATGTTTAGGCACAGGGTTTTCTTTTCTTTTGTTCAGCTTTCCACTTCCAAAAGCTACAGTGATAAAAGTTAGTGATAAAAGCTACAGGTTCTTGATATTATTATGCTGAAATTATTTTTTATCAAATTTAATCATATAATCTGTTGAATCAGTTTTCATTATACAAAACAGATTTTCTGTACTGATAGTGCATTTTTCTGTACTCATCATGCATTTTCCCGCACCCATTATGCATTTTGGAAAATAATGGCATTTTTGTAGCTCAGAACTTATATATAACTTATACATTTTCGAGTAGATATTTTTTTTTTATCAGTGGTTACATTTGACCCTGAGATATTGTATCAAACACTTTTTTTATGTTGATAAAGATAATAACTTGTAGTCTCTTATTAATCTTAATAAGGATAGTGAAAACAAGTTGTGTGTATTTTTTTGTTCACTATCCAAAGTTTGTTTTTTTGCTAAAATAAATCACGTGTCCTCATATATGCATAAAAATAAATTTCTGTTAGTTATAGAAAGTTTTTATTTAAAAAAGTTAATAGCCATGGCTCTACAGTTGTGTGTTAATGTACATTTTCATATTTTTTGTTCAAATTATAAAAACAAATATATTGTTAATCGGTATTGAAAAAGTTATTGAAAAACAATAATGTAACTAATGCTATGCAATATGAACCACATGACGCATCAGGCCTTGTTTTAAATAAAAAATGCAATAGCCTAATGTGAATTTGACATCATAAAATTATCATTATTTTTTTATTTTTTAAATACATTAATTTTTTTAAATTACTGCAATAATATTAATAACAGCAAAACAATTTATATATTATTTAACTTCTTTTTTATTATTACTTCAAGGGAATATTTATTTTCTTTTATATTTTTTTAATATTAAATAATTAAATTTAATATTACATTTTTAAAAATGTTTGATATTAACAAGTTTCTTTCTTTTCTCAACATTTGCATTAATGAATTAAAATATGTTAAATTTTTGAATTTTTAAATGATTATTTCTTAAATTTCTAATTGCGGCTTTGCAACTAAAAATGATTTTTTATTTTATAAAATTAGCGCATAACAATTAAAAAAATTGCGTTAATTTATTTACTTTATTTATTAAAAGTTTATTATTTTATTAACGATTTTGTTGCATAAGCAAAGATTATTTTTCCAAACACCATTTGTTAAAATTATATTGCTGAATTTATCATTTATTAGAAAATGATCACTGTGATTTAACTTTATAAAAACTCATTATAAAAAAGAAAGTTTAACTTACGTTTTGTGCAAATTTTTGCTGCAGCCGTTTATTTAAAATTTAATTTTGAGTAAAAAAAAATGTTTAGAATGGAAAACCGAAGAAAACAATTGCGATAAAAAATGTTTAGAATGGAAAACCGAAGAAAACAATTGCGATAAAAAATGCTTAGAATGGAAAACCGAAGAAATAGGATAAAATAAAAAATAAAAATAAAATAAAAAGGAGCTAATTTTTCTTTTAAGAACAAATAAAATTTAACTTAAATAAACTTAAATATATTTTTTAAACCAAATGATCTTTGTTTCAAGCTTAAAGTATTAGCGTTTTTCAAGCGAAAAAATCAATCATTACAAATTTTAATTTTATTTGAGTTTTTTTCATCGGTAAATAGCGCTTATATCTAACATTCAAACTTTTCTAACAAATATTTTTGCATAATCGTCTTTCAAAAGTTAATGTTTTTATTTTTTAAATTAATTACTTCTTTTATCTTACCGCTTATAGAATAATTTAAAAGTTAAAAAATGATAAAAGTTGCTTAACTAAAATCGCTTACTGCTTATGTAAAATTGCTTAAGGCGTAAATAAATTGCTCTATGCGTAGCATTTTAAAACCAGGTCTGTGACGTGATAATCAAAATTAATAAATCAAAACCAACCATTTAAAGAAAGGCTTTTTAATAAGTATAATTTTTTAAGTCACTTCAAACCAAAAAACAATGACAGGATTGAATTTTTTGACAAACTTCCAAAGTCCATAATCTATATAACATAGCTAGTGTGATTTTCCGTCCTAAATCTGTTACAATTTATTATCTGCAATTAAGTTACTTGTTTTTGATGAGATGTAGTTAGTACTAACTGGGACTATAGCCCTAGGTCAGCAGTTCTCAACCTTTACATTGCCATGGCCCTTTTAATACAACCCCTAAGATATAGCGATCCCAACTGTTAAATTATTTACGCTCAAAGGCCTAAGTAACTGTACTTTTGCTATTGTTATAATATAAAATTATATATCGCAATATAAATTTCCGCATATACAGGAATTATTTTCATTGTGAAAAACTGAACATAGCTAAAGTTTTATCACAAAACAATATGTAGTTACATTTTGTTCAAAATAGATTTCTAATTATAATTAAATTACAAGTAAATTAATTTTATCTTTATGACTTGCATTTATATTTACTTTTCTATATCACGTATTCACCATATTCATGTTGCATACTTATGTGAAAATTTGAAAAGCATGACGTATTATGGATAACAGTCTCATTTACAATACACTGCAAATGACTACATTCCTACAATATTCTTGCGTGATGAAATTTTGTCTGCAAACATGTGCAAATATTCTTTCACAGAAATTATCATTGTATTCCGTTTGTCAGGCTCAATGCTATTTTCCTCATAAAAAGCAGATAAGGTTGGCAACATGTAAATTTTATTTTCATTCAATTTTGTTTGCCAAAGCTCAAGTTTCATTTGGAAGGATCGGATTTTTTCAGACAAATCAAGGCATGTTGCATTTGGTCCTTGAAGTGATAAATTTAACTCATTCAAGATGGCAAAGATGTCAACAAGATAGGCTGTTTTCTGTAATTCACTTTCATTGCTATAAAATGCTTTGAATTGCGGTTTTGCTTTCTGATTAAAAAACTGTTTTAGTTTATCACGAAGATCAAAAACACGCTTTAAACTTTTCCTCTCGACAATTCTGCTATTTTACACTGATCTCACTTCAGTGTAAAATAGCAGAACATTGTTAGTCGCATCCAACTCGTTACAAAGTTTTGAAAATATTTGACTATTTAAAGCACTCACTTTCACGAAATTGACAGAACCAATGATACTCTTCATTACTTCTTGTAACTCTTGTGGCAGTGTTTTCATTGCTAATATTTGTCGATGAATCATGCAGTGAGTTCCAATGACATTTGTTGACTCATTCTGTACCAAACGTTGAAATCCAGACCAACATCCTAGCATACTTGGAGCACCATCTGTGCAGACACCACAAATATCTTCCCAAGAGATATTATAATTTTTCAGTAATGAACTAACTTTGTCAAATGCATCACGTGCAGTAGTAGTAGTTTCAAGATATTTGCAAAAGAGAAACTTGTCTTTAAAAACGCCATCATTTCTAAACCTCACGTATACCAGTAGTTGTGAACAATTTGCAACGTCTGTGGATTCATCAAGTTGGATGCTAAATATTGGAAGTGGAGCATATTTAATTTCCTGGAATATCTGATCAATAAAATCAGCAGATAATCAATAAACAATAATGTCAGCTATCCTCCTGTGAACAGTATCATTAGACAAGGAAATTGCATTCAGTTTATTAACATATTCGGTTCCAATCATAACTCTAATAATGTCTTTGGCCGCTGGCAGCAGCAACTTTTCGGCAATGTTGTGAGGTTTTATAGCTCTGGCGGTTCTGAGAGATACTAAATAAGAAGCTTCAACAGCCAATATGTTTTGTTTATGATACTTGCCACTAGAGTCAATTCTGGCTTTCTTGACTCCCTCAGCTTTACATCTAAAATTCTGGATGTCCTTATCGGCATAGCTCAGATGCTTGCTATCAAAATGACATTTCAGTTTGTTGTTCGGCTTCATAGATTCGGCTGATAGAACTTCATAACAAATAACGCACTGGGGTTTCTCAATTCCTGCTGTAACTATTGAAGTAAAACCATACCGTAAAAATCATCATTATGTTTTCTTTTCTTAACGTTTTTTTCTTCCAGATCCATTTTCATGGGGTTTTCTATAATGCAAATATTAGCTTCTATAACAGAAAAAAAATTAAAAAAAATGATGTGTTACTAATTAGACATGACAGTGTTTTTCAATTACACTGCGCCACAACGTACGTTAATCTTCACCATAAAATAGATGACATGGAAATAATATTTATGAAATCTATGATGTTATAGTTAAATAATATTTGCGTAAATTAAAAAATTTAAAAATCCACTTTTTTCTATCTGACTAAAAAGAAGAAAATAATTTTCTTCTCTGTTACGCCTGAACTGATTTGCTAAAATGTATGTAAATTTTAATTCATATTACTTTGAACAATTTATAAAATTTTAGAAGTGAAAACGTGATATATTTACACAACAGAGTAACAGAGTAACAGAGAAGAAAATTATTTTCTTCTTTTTAGTCAGATAGAAAAAAGTGGATTTTTAAATTTTTTAATTTACGCAAATATTATTTAATATATATATATATATATATATATATATATATATATATATATATATATATATATATATATATATATATATATATATATATATATATATATATATCACGTTTTCACTTCTAAAATTTTATAAATTGTTCGAAGTAATATGAGTTAAAAATTAACATACATGTTAACAAATCAGTTCAATCGTAACAGAGAAGAAAATTATTTTCTTTTTTTTAGTTGGATAGAAAAATTTGGATTTTTAAATTTTTTAATTTACACAAATATTATTTTCTCCTTTTTAGTTGTAACTGTAAAGCATTTATATAGAACTAAATAATAAACTAACTCTAAAAAAAATAAACTCTAAATATTGTTTACGAATTTTTTTAAATCCATATTTTATTTGCAATTGTTCATGACGTTGTGAAACAATACCATTGGATAATATTTGTTAAAATTAGAATGTGATAGGTTAACTTTAAACATGATAATTACGGGTGTTTTATATAAAAACTTTTTGTGTACAGACAAACAGACAAACAAACAGACAAGAAAGCAAGTTAAGAAAAACGTGGTAAAAATAGTAACTACTGTTGTACCTCATACTCGCAAGGGTGCCCACCAAGAAATTGATATATATATATAGATTGTGAATTTATTACACTTTTATTGAAACCTCTCTTATAATTCTCCATTCCCTCAAGAATTCTGTCATATTTATATTTTGAATAACCAGGTCTAGTTATATATAGATCTCTTAATTATTTTCTTTCAAATATGATTGCATTAATCAGCCTCCTCATGATTATATTATTCAGTATTAGCCTATTCAATCAGTCCCATTAAGTTTGTCGAGTGATTATTTTCGACAAGTACCGCTGAAAAAAATTTGTACAATAACATCATGTTTTACATACTAGAATAGAGACAAAAATCCTCATATTTCGATAGTTTTAGGCGACCCCTGGCAAATCGCCATTTGACCCCTAGAACCACTGCCTTAGGTGGTTATCCCTCTGTCATATATATAAGTGGTTATCTCTCTGTCATGTATCTAGGTGGTTATCCCTCTGTCATATATAGATGTTTATCCCTCTGTCATGTATCTAGGTGGTTATCTCTGTCATGTATATATGTGGTTATCTCTCTGTTATGATCTATAATGACTATAATGCACTACTATGATCAGATTAAAAGTACTAAGTGACCGGGTTTCCAACCAATGTCTCCAGCTAAAAATGGGAAAATTATAAGATTTAAAAAAAAACTAGATAAATAAAAAATTTTGGAGCATAAAGTGACGGTTACAATAGCTCATTTGAGCAACGACCATGATAGTATTTGTAAAAAAAAGAAAGAGATGCAACTTGACGGAAACGGAAGAGTCTCTCAAGCATGGCAAATAAAGCAGGTTTAACTACATTTACAATGTGCTTTTAGATCTTGCCTGAGAGTGAGAGGGTTTTTATTCGATGTTATTTGACTTTGATCTAATTAATCAGATGTGAGATTATCAGGAAATTATTGTTATTAAAGATAAGAAACAAAACAAGACCAAAGAACCCTAAAGTTACTGGAAATGAAGAAGAGTGTAAGCCTTTGAGAATGACTTTAATACTGCAGTTAGAAAGTAATGATTTAGTAACCTCAAAAACCTATAACATAAAGAAACTAATAATAGAGTGAAGACTAATCGTAGGATGGTTAGAGAGGTCAGAGAATTATCTAGAGTTTTTAAAAATTATTTTGCACTTATTAATAGTTTAGTGAGAATTGAAGAAAGTTCTGGAGAATACTTTTTTAAGGCTTTGATGGAAATTTTATCTGAATCACAAACCTTAAAAGAGTTTTATTGAGAATTGACTTTCGAAGCCAAATCGATTTGAATGTCTAACAATGGATTAATTTGTTTAACTAGAATGGCTGGAATAATATTGCAATTAGATTCAAGATTCAAATTAGAGAAAAGTTCTTTGCAAATAACTCTCCCTTATTCTGGTAGTAGTAATAAGATGAGACCCATGAATTAAAGATGAAATGTTAGAATTACTTTAGTTAATGACACAGTTAAAGATTTTCTAAATGTCTCTGTACCTAACATCTGAGATAAGATTCAAGATTTAGTAAACAGAGAAGTTTACTAAACAAGATTTAGTGTGTGAGAAACTGAGAAACAAGGTTTAGTAAACGAAGCTTAGCATCTGGCAGGACGTTTTCATATTGACTTCTTGCAATAATAAAAAGACATTTTTTCTAAAGAGTGATGTTCTTGTAAAAAAGATGAAAGTAATAATTATGATTTAATATAGCAATTGCACAAGAAAGTGTGGAGTAGAATGAGGCTTGACTTAAAACCTACAAGAAGGAATAAAATCTTCTATACCTGCTTGGTTCTAAGAGGTTAGGTAAGATGTGCATTTATGCATATATAATATGGATAGATATGGATATAAACATCTATGTTTGCTATTTATTTACAAGCTGGAATACAATATCCTTACACAATTATATAAGCTTTAGTTTTTATGTAGTGTAGTATTTGCTGAAAAAAATGATGATCAAATGGATGTGTGGTATGACTGAACTAGTCAAGAAAAAAAGTCATAATCTTACATAGAGAATAGAATAAAGGTTGCATTGAACAACGTTTGTCAGAGAAGATTAAAGTGGTTGGGTATCAGCATGCAGCTCCAGGAGAAAATGATTAAAGGTAAGAAAACTTGGATAGGGTGTGTTACATATGGTATGAATGAGCTTTAGTTAAGGAAAGAAGATGCTCGAGATATTTATATTAGAGAAGCAACATAAAAGAGGAAGGCTAAAGCTTGATGATCATAATAATGATGATGATTATGGTAATGATGACTATGATGGTCATGTTGATCATGGTGATGTTTATATATAAATATACATGCATGTATATGTATATATATATATATATATATATATATATATATATATATATATATATATATATATATATATATATATATATATATATATATATATAAATATACATGCTATATATATATATATATATATATATATATATATATATATATATATATATATATATATATATATATATATATACATATAAATATATGTTTATATATAAATATACATGCATATATATATATATATATATATATATATATATATATATATATATATATATATATATATATATATATATATATAAATATATATATATATATATATATAATAAAATATATATAAATAAACATACATATAATATAGCATGAGTTTTGAATAAAAAGATATACTTTAGGATGTATTAATGTTTATGTAGCCCTGGTCACAAACACGATCCTAGCTATTTTTTATCAGACTAGGCCCTGACCACAGTCAAAATTCAACCACAGTCCCTTACTAATTAAAAGTGCAAATTAAGAGTCATAGCTAAAGCTCGAAGGGTTTGGTAAAATGGGAGTCTATTTTTTTAAAAAGGTGAAATTATTACACTTAACTTAGAATTTCTTAAACAATATAGCTGAAAAATTTACCTTGAATATCTTTTGCTACTAGTTTTTTATAAACTTTAATTATAGAGAATAAAATGTTGTGAACTATTGATAAGTTTACTGAGTATTAGCTAAACCTGATTGATATTCTTTATAAAATCCTGTTGACCTATCTAATGTAAAAAGTATTTAGTTCTCCAACAAGCACCTTGTTCACACCTTGCACCTGCACTATGCACAATGCACCATTCAACAAAAAAAGAATGGCTATTTAATGTTCAATTTGTATTCACTTAAGTAAAAGTGGCAGAGAGTTGTTATTTAGTTTTCTTTAACTTTATGGTGACAGAAATGGTTGTTACTTTATGGTTGTTAAAAGTATTTTTATTACAAACATTTTTAGATTATATTTGTGATTCACCAAATCAAGTGTGGAGTGAGTGCGTGACACAATGTACAAAATCTTGTTCTGATGTGCTATCTCCTGATCCTTCTTGTAAAGAAAACACTTGCATTGAAGGCTGTACATGTCCAGAAGGACATGTGTTTGATGAAAGCACAAGCAGTTGTATTCTTAAAAGTAGATGCGGTTGCATGAGTGAAGGAGTTATGTACCTTAATGGAGATAAACTAGAAAAGGGTTGTAATACATGGTAAAATGTTTTTTAATTTTTTTTTATGTTTGAAGGTATATACATTATATTTAATTGAAGATGATTATTTCTTAAAAGTAAACAAAGAATCACTTGTTATTGACATTTTTGGCATTGTTGACAATACGACAAATTAGTATAAGTGAGAGATTTAAATAAATATGATTGATTTATTCCAGGTTGAGTACAGTAAAAAAGATATATAAACATATAATATGGTAATAAATAAATTGATTATTACAAATTAAGTTAGTGATATGTAAACATAAATATGTGAGTGATGTGTATACATAATCAAGTGAGAGATGTGTTAACATAAATAAGTGAGTGATGTGTAAATAATGTGTATTAATAATAATATTGTCTTAAATAAAAGATATTGGAAAAATTATATTTTCCAATATCTTTTATTTAAGACATTATTATTCAAAAAAAATTTTTTTTATATATAGTGAATGTAAACATGGGGTTTTTGTTTGTTCAGAAAATCATTGTGAAGATGGTATACTTTTTTTAAATAGTTTTTTGTTCGTTAAAATTTTTTTTTACATATTTATAAACATGCACATTTATAAAAAGTATTCTGTGTAGATATTTAAATAATTTACTACTTGTATTAAAACACTTTAGCACATTTTAAATCTAATTTCTTAATATAAGGTTCTTTTTAAATAATTGTTTAGTTAACAATACATGTAGTGGTGGAAAAATTTGGAACAGTTGCATGAAAACTTGTGGTGGTACATGTAAAACATTTGATCAAGTATGTTTATCTACCATTCCTAGTATATGTGTAGCAGGATGTGAATGTCCTAATGGTACTCTAGAACACAATGGTGTATGTCTTTCTCAATCAGAGTGCCCTTGTATCCATAATGGGAAACAATATAATCAAGGAGAGACCATCAATAAAGATTGCAACAAATGGTAAATATATATTAATTAATTTTCAATTAAATTGCATTAGTAATATTTATGTTTTTCTAGTCTAAATGTAATTAACATATTCTTATGGTTTCTCTTGATAACAAATACTTTAAATTTCATTTATAAAAGATTATATTTAATTTAATAGTCAGTAATTTTTAAAATTGAAAATATCATTATATTATTCTTTTTATCCTATATTTGGATGAGTGTATGTTTCAAAAGCTACTACCATAAAATAATCAAAAGTGTAATTGAAAAAAAAAGACTTTTTTTTCTTTGCTATAAAATCTGCAAACAAAATATAACTTTTTAAAATTTCAATTTGAAAAAATAGACAGATTCTGCATTTACACTTTTGTCTTTTGAAGGCTAGTCTCCTACATTTAAAGTCTAGTCTCACATACTTTTGAAGACTAGTCTCATCTACCTTTGAAGGCTAACATCACCTACTTTTGAAAGCTAGTCACATACCTTTGAAAGCTAGTCTCACCTACTTCTGAAGGCTAGTCTCACCTACTTTTATTAAAAATATATTTTGACTAATATAAATTTCTAGTCAATTTGGTGTCTAAAAGTTATTATGATCAACCTTTGGTAGTCATTTTTGAAAATACTAAACAAATAGAATGTAACTAAACAAATAGAATAGCATACATAGTATTAAAAAATTTTTCCTTTGTTTTGTTTAATCCTATTATATACCAATATTTTTTCCAAAAATATTTGTAATTTATCCAAACAATGATTTTAACTTTATTTAAGTAAATGCTCATATGGCAAATGGTCTTGTACAAATTATCCATGCAAAGGTATTTTTTATTTAATTTATAAAATTAAGGTTTTTTTTTTTTCTAGAAACAGTTTATTAATATATACTTTTGCTTAAAAGTGGTATTTATAAATTTGTCTTTTACTTTCATTGAATTTAAATTATTTATTTTAAATTTTAGCAACATGTTCAGTATTTGGTGATTCTCATTATAAAACGTTTGATAGCAAATTGTATGATTATCAAGGTCAGTGTGAACATGTTATGGCTTCAGACCTTTGTCAAAATGGGGCTACTACTAATGAAAATGTTCGTATAACTGTGGGGTTGACAAGTTGTGGGTCAATGGGTGTAGCCTGCACACGCGAGGTTACTGCTGTAATATATGGTGCTACATTTAAAATGACAAAGGGAGATAAAAAAATAATTGTTCAAACCCCTGAAAATTTTGAAGATTATCACTTTAAAATATTTAAGCATGCTGGTATATATGTTCAAATAATATCTAGTTATGGCATTTCTTTGCTTTGGGATAATGGAACAAGGCTCTATATTTCTGTTCAACCATTTTTTGAAAAGAAGCTTTGTGGTTTATGTGGAAATTATGATGGAGCAGAATCAAATGATTTCTACACTCGTCAAGGTGATATTGCTGGTAACCCTATAACTTTTGGACATTCTTGGGTCAATGATAACTCCTGTCCACTTGCTCATGAAATTATTGATACTTGCCAAATTCGATCGCATAGACATGACCCAGCAAAACATGAGTGTGCAATTATAAAGTCAGATTTATTTAAAGATTGTCATCATCGTGTTGATCCAACTTACTTTTATGACAAATGTGTGTTTGATGTTTGTGGTTGCGATTCTGTAGGAGATTGTGATTGTTTGTGTTCAGCTATTGCTGCATATGCCAAAGAATGTTTAGATGAAGGTGTTGCAGTGAACTGGAAAAAAGGTCACAGAATATGTGGTAAGCTTTTTGATAAAAAAAAAAAAAATTAAGAGAAATTTTAAATCTGTGTGCAGCTTTTTTTTTTATTATGAACAAGTTTAGAATAAAAAAAAAACGCTGCTCGAAGGTTTAAAGGCTCTATTAGAATTTTTATTTGTTTTTAAATAAATTTTAAATTGGAATAAAATTTTTTTTATCCCATTTTACACATTTTTTATGGTGAGTTCTGTCGTATCCAATAACTAACCAAAAGAGATAGATTTTGTGAACTTATAGATTTAAATAAATTTGTGAACTTATGTCATTTTAGGTACTTAGGTGTTAAATACTACAATAATCAGTTGGAAAACTTAAAGTGCACTAATGTAAATAGTAATTATTTTAGTTTTTTTTATGTTTAATAATAAAAATCTTATTTATTTTCAAGAAAACTTTATGTGCTGTCCTAAAGGAATGTCATATCAAACAAAAGGATCTGGGTGTCCAAAAACTTGTCTATATCCTGAAGGAGATCTACATTGTCCAGTACCATTTGTTGAAGGGTGCCAATGTGAGGAAGGTTATGTTCAGAATGTTTCTGAAAATAATGAGGTTGTTTGCATTAAAGTATCCGAGTGTGAAGTTTGTGAGATCAATGGAAGAAGAGTTAAAATTGGAGAAAAAATAACAGACAACTGTAGAGAATGGTAAAAATATTTTTGATCAACACATTACAATACATTAGTAAATTTTGATAAATTCTTTGCTTATTAAAATAATTTAAAAACAAAAATTTTATCCAACTTGCAATTAGTTAACTTAAGAATTATAACTATAACTGTTAAATTATTATGATTAAATAGTTAGCATAATTAGTTTGTATATTATAATGAAATAGTTTGCTTAATTAAGTTATATATTATGATGAAATAGTTGGCATAATAAGGTTGTATATTAAATAACATTTAGTAGGAAGCAGATTTCTAAATTTCGTTCATGTTGGTTCTTTGTATTTTATAATTTTATAGTTTGTATTTTATATTTAATTTTTTTTTAACTTGGATAAAGTGATAAATGGTGGTGGTGATATAGAAGGAGATTAGTGGTCATATCTCAATTGGCAATAATAATAAAACTATTACTTGTATTGGCTAATACATTTCATCTTTATTTGTTGTTAAAACATAACACACCTTTGGCTATTAGCAATTTAACATTTGCATGCTAGATAAGGCTAGGGGTTTTGTTTAGAATAAAATAGTCTAATAAAACAATTTTGATAAAATTGAAGATCATTGCTGTATATCTATCAATCTTCAATAAAAAAAAAGATTTTAAATAAAAATTAAAGAATATGATTTAATTTTTAAAATATATTCTATATGCATTTATTAATATAGTTGCTAAAAATCTTTATTTTTAGCACTTGTATGACAAATGGTACATTTATCTGCATTGGACATTCTTGTACATCAAGTATGTTTTATTTCTCTTTTTTTTTTTTTTTTTTTAATATTTTGCTAGTAAACATTTTTTTTTAGTTATTAAGTTTTATTATTAATATAGTTTAAGATTTTTGTTTGTCTTGCTTGTTTGACTTAATAAGATTTTAATACTAGTTATGCTAATTTATATACTATTTTATGCTAATTTATACAGTTTATTTTATTACAGTGTTATGTGTGTAAATTAGCAGTATTATATGTTATTGTTTGCTGTTTAATATATTTTGATATACTGTGTTTCAATTATTTAATTTGTTTAATAAAACTTTAAAATTTTTATATGAAAGTATTAATTTTATAGCAACAACCATTGAGTCTACCACAACCTGGACTACTACACCAACTACACTTACACCCACAATAATCTATACAACAACAACAGCATCTCCAAAATCAGGTATATTTTTTATTTGCTTGTCAATCTGCAAACAGTTTAAGGTTGGGACTGTCACAGACCGTCTTTTTACTATTATATCAGACAGTCTTACTATTATATCAGGCAGTCTTCTTACTATTATATCAGACAGTCTTCTTACTTATTATATCAGACAGTCCTCTTTTTATTATATCAGTCTTCTTACTATTATATCAGACGGTCTTTTTGCTATTAGTCTTTGAGTCTTTAATAAACAAACTTTAAATGTGAATTTTGATATTTTCATTGTTCTGCTAATTTGCTAATTTCATGTTTCTGCTAACTGTAATAATAAAAAGCTTTATTATAAGCTCTTAACATATCAAAAGCTTATGATAAGGTCTGGCATACTGGTCTTCTCTATAAGCTTGCTTCATATAGTGAAAGTTTTTAAAGTTTAAACCATCAAACCATTTTTTTTCAAAAAAACAGTTGCTAGACAAAACATTTCCAGTAACTTCTGGGGTACCATATATAATAAAAAGTTGAGTCCTCAACTTTATTATTTTTTCTGACTTTCGCTACTGAACTCTCGTTAAAAACCATACATTCACCACGAAGTTTGCATATGTTAAGTTTATTTTATTATATTTAGGCAGTTTCTTCTAATGAATTCCTGTCACTTTTAGACAAAGTTCAAAAACTGATTGCAATTCTTGTTAGACTAAAAAATCTTGCACAATTTTTTATTTAGCAAAATTGCATGCTTTTGCTATAATTCCTTTGGAATTCTTTCCAGTCTTTCCCTAATTTATACAATTTTATGTGTTTTAAGTATTTTTTCATTTTCTTATTTTTTTCAATCTCAATATTTCAATATTTTCAATCTCAATTGTTTTTTCAATCATTTTTTTATTTTTTCAATCTTAAGTTAAAACTTTTTAATAACATT
Organism: Hydra vulgaris; assembly: GCF_038396675.1. Lineage (NCBI taxonomy): Eukaryota > Metazoa > Cnidaria > Hydrozoa > Anthoathecata > Hydridae > Hydra > Hydra vulgaris. Next base: position 28,084,786 of record NC_088930.1, on the reverse strand, counting down.
AATTTAATTAACATTAATGGATAATTTAAATATTTGGATTTTTCATTTTCATTGGATTGGATATTTCAAATAAATAGTTGGAAGTAAAAAGATTTAAAAAAATGAAGGTGTCTGGATTTTTGTGAACTTTACACAAGTAATTACCAAAAACCGAAAAACACAATCATGCGATCATCAAATGTGTATCTTATTGGTTTTATTAGTTTTATAATAATCATTGTAGCAAAGAAATTGAATTTGTAGATCTGTTAGACAAGTAGAATGTAAAGAATTTGTAGTCATAATATGTAAAGAATCTGTTAGATATAATATGTGAAGAACTTATAGACAGAAGTTTTTATTCAATTTATGAAAAATTATATAGATATCCCTTTATAATAAAATATTCTTTTTAAAAAATAATAGGTTGTGTGTACTTTGATGGATACAAAAATATAACTATGGAGGTAATTATTGTTCTGGAGATATTTTAAAGCATAATTTTTTTCTAGTTTAAATAGAATTAACTTTTGTATTTGTGTTTTTATTTTTTTCCATTTTCAAACTCGTTTTCTTTTTTTATTATTAGATTGATCAAGAAATTTCATTAAACGCATGCAATAAAAAGAAATGTGTATATGATAATGTTACTGGAAATAGCGAAATCAGTTCACAGTTAACTGTTTGTGAAAAATTCTTGTGTGAAACAGATTGTGTATGTCATTTTAACAATCATTAACTTTTTTTTTTTACCTCACTTCCTGCTGTGTTCTCTAATTTTTACTTTGTTTTTTGTTTTGTTTTTTTATTTGAGTTTTAAAGTATATATAATTGAAAGATAATTGATAATTATCTTTAAGACAATTCCTGCATCCAAGCGTGCAGTTTCTGTTCTTATTGATGGAGAATGTTGTCCAAAATGTCGTAAGTTTAAAAGATTTAGTAATCAATTGTAACATAAACATAAAACATATCTTGAAACAATATTATTATTTTTAATCCCTTACTCCATAGAAAGTGTTGATGATATTTGTCAAGGTGTTGGTTATTTACCATGTAACGGTAGCACTTGTATTCCTTCAAAATGGTTTTGTGATGGAAAAATAGATTGTCCAAGCGGAAGAGATGAAGAATGCTGTCGTGAGATATAGTTTTATTTTATGAAAATTTTTTGTTGTCATTGTGATATATTCTTATGTTGTATATTTTTATGTTTTTATATCTTCTTAATTATTCTATATTATTCTAGCTATTTCTACCACATCAGCTACAACATCATTAACAACAACAACTGAAAAACCATGTATTTATCCTAAGATTTTCACTGAATGTTCACCAATTTGTGAAAAAAAATGTCACAGTTTAGGAGCATGCAAATATAATAATGATTATTGTGTACCAGGATGTGTTTGCCCTAATGAAACTGTTTGGAATGGTTTTGATTGTGTTGACATGAAAAAGTGTAATTGCTTGAAATCAAATGGAGATATTGCTGAGGTAATGCATCTTTTTTTTAGAATACTGGTTATTTTTGTTCATTTTTACTTCTATCGACTCTGTTATCATAAACTTGATTTGATTTCTTTTTGACTCATAAGTTATATAAGTGAAGGAATTAAAAGCTAAGGAATGAAAGGAATTAAAAGTAAAAGAATTAAAAACTTTTACACAAATTTTCATCACATTTACAATTACAATACATTTACAACACATTTTAAAAAGATACAACAAATCACTTATCTTTTTTAAAGCTTTATAAAAAGATACAACAAATCACTTATCTTTTTTAAAGCCTTATAAAAAGATACAACAAATCACTTATCTTTTTTAAAGCCTTATAAAAAGATACAACAAATCACACAAAGGTGGATGACTGATTATTTGAGTTAAAGATAGAATCATGAGTAAGAAAATGTCGAGCACAATAGGTAGGTAACTTTGCCATGGATTAGATATATGATTTCCAGGAGAGGTCATTAGTGAAAGATAGTTTGAGATATGATAGGGTATATGCTGTATATGTATACATATATATATGTGTGTGTGTGTGTATATATATATATATATATATATATATATATATATATATATATATATATATATATATATATATATATATATATATATATATATATATATATATATTGTATATGCTGTAGTGGTGCAGTAGTAGAGCACTTTCTTGGTAAACAAGAAGTTCTGAGTTCGATCCTCAACATGTCTCTGGTAGTACTGCGCTCAACTTGTTTCTTCATGTCGTTGGCATCTGAGTTTTGGATGTAAAGGGTTGAGAGAAGGTTGTAACAAAAATTTATAAATATAATTAATATACTGTAGTGGCTCCACAATTTTTGAGATGTGAATGTATTAAAAAAAAAGCTGTTCATCATTATCAAAAGTAACCATTCATCAAGCTGTTCATTAATATCAATACAATATAGCTGTCAATACAACAACTGTCAATACAACAATTGTCGATACAACATCTGTCAATACAGCAGCTGTCGATACAATAGCTGTCAATGCAACAACTGTCAATGCAACAACTGTCAATACAACAAGAGCTGTCAATACAAACAAAGAGCTGTCAATACAACAACTGTCAATACAACAACTGTCAATACAACAATAGTCGATACAACAACTGTTGATACAATAGCTGTCATTTCAGCAACTGTCAATGCAACAACTGTCAATGGAAGAGCTGTCAATACAAGAGCTGTTGATACAATAACTGTTGATACAACAACTGTCAATACAACAACTGTCAATACAACAACTGTCAATACAACAACTGTCAATACAACAACTGTCAATACAACAACTGTCAATACAGCAACTGTCAACACAACAACTGTCAACACAACAACTGTTGATACAACAACTGTCAATACAACAACTGTCAATACAACAAGAGCTGTCAATACATACAAAGAGCTGTCAATACAACAACTGTCAATACATCAACTGTCAATACAACAAGAGTTATCAATACATACAAAGAGCTGTCAATACAACAACTGTCAATACAACAACTGTCAATACAACCACTGTCAGTTCAACAACTGTCAATACAACAACTGTCATTATAACAACTGTCAATACAACAACTGTCAATACAACAACTGTCAATACAACAACTCTCAATATGACAGCTGTCAATACAACAACTGTCAATACAACAACTGTCAATACAACAAGAGCTGTCAATACAAACAAAGAGCTGTCAATACAACAACTGTCAATACAAAAACTGTCAATACAACAAGAGCTGTCAATACATACAAAGAGCTGTCAATACAACCACTCTCAATACAACAACTGTCAATACCACAACTGTCAAATACAACAACTCTCAATATGACAGCTGTCAATACAACAACTGTCAAAAAATAAAAATAAATTAAAAAGATTTTTGAATTCATTTTAAAACAATTTGTATAATGCTTTTTATTATAAATACTGATAACAAATAATTTTTTTTTATGCAGCCTAATGAAAAGTGGGAAGAATCAAATTGTTCCATATGTCAATGTATAAATAACGCTATTGTGTGTGGTCCAAAACCATGTCCTGAAATTACTTGCGAGGTTTTTAATTTATTTGTTTGAATTTTTTTGTTTTAGTATAAATAGTTAAATATTTTTTTTATTCATCAATAATAATGTTTTAAGCTTTATATTTTCAAATTATATTTTTAACAATATATTTATAGTAATATTTAAGAATTCCAGGTTAACCATTTAGCTTTAACAAATGCAATTTATTCACAATTAAGACATTTTAGATTAATTAATATTTTTTCTTGCAACTCAGAAATAAATAAATCAAAAATGGTTGTAAATAATTAAATCAGAAATAGTTGTAAATAAATAAATCAAAAATAGTTGTAAATAAATAAATCAGAAATAGTTGTAAATAAATAAATCAGAAATAGTTGTAAATAAAACTAAATTAAAATAAATATCCCCAAATATTTTTTCAAAATGTAAGTTTTTTTTCACTTCAAATAAAAAGTGTTATGTCAAATACCTAATAAATATATAATAATTTAGCTTAATAGTTCTGAAGCCAACTTTAAATTTTGTGGTGGATTTTGATTCCATTAATAGTTGAAAAATATTAGAGTAATAAACCTGTTGCCACCATTGGTTTTTAGTTAGTGACAGGGGTAAAAGTTAGTTACAGTTAGTGACCCTGGGTAAAAATAGGACCTAGGTAAAAAACCCAGCTCCAACAAAGTTATAAGATTTAGCAGGGGTTGATAGCCCAGGCAAGGAAAAAATTTATAATACTTTATTTATTATAAATTTATGCATACATTTACTATGAATTTAAGTACTGGCATATATACATATATAAATTAGTAAAAACACTTATCTAATTTTTTTCTTCTACAAATTGTTTCACCATCAGTAGGTTCATTAGGAAGTTGATGGTGAAACAATTTGTAGAAGAAAAAAATTAGATAAGTGTTTTTACTAATTTATTATTGCTCTGTTCTTTATTTGAGCACTCTATTTGTAGAATACACTATTGAGCACTCTATTTGTAGAATACACTAACATAGTTTATATATACATTTACCTTGCATGGTTACATGGTTGCAATTAAGCCACAATTAAGTTGTTACTTAAAAAGAGAGAGTTACTTGAAAACAAAGGTTAGGGTTGAAGATAAAGAAAACAGTTCATTGAAGACTTGGTTGTATGATCAGGAAAACATGAAGATGGGGAGTTTTGAGGTTTTGTTGGTATGTGAGGAGATAAACTAGATGAATTAAAATTTTTATAAGATGGAATGACAGGTACAGTAAAAGGATGAACTATGCTAAATGACAAACCAAGCGAAATTGAGTTTTGGTTGATTGAGGTAATAGCTGGTTTGAGCAGTGGCTGTGATGTTTATAGAAAGAAAAAAAAAAAGTATTTTTAGAAAGAAAAAAAAAGAGGTGCAATCTTTCAAAAATAGGAGATTGACTCAAGCTTAGCAGATAAAGCAGGTCTAGCTAGGTTAACAATGTGCTATTGTCTGAGAGTGGGAGAACATGCCCCAAACTGTTACAGAAAAGAGATCAGATCGGCTGCTTGTTCTAAGCAATCAAAAAGTGAAGACTCTTTGTCAAGTATAAAGTTAAGTTGTCAGCAAATAGGGGCACTTTAGATGTAAATTTGTCAGGCAGATTGTTATTATAGAGAAGAAACAATACAGGAGCAAAGATAGAACCTTTGGTATTCCAGTGCATAACATATGGTGTTAACGAGCTTTATTTATAGAACAAAAATGCTCAAGATATTTTATATTAGAGAAACAGCATGAAAGGGAAAGACTAAAGCTTGATGATGATAATGATCATCATTATCATTACCATCATCATTGTGATCATGATGATCATGAGCTTTAGTTAATGAGCAAGTATGCTTGAGATATTTTATATTAAAAAAAAGCATGAAAAGTTAAAGCTTGATGATAATGATCATCATGATCATGACGATGATCACGATGAATCTTCTGACTATTCATTTATGTTTTTGCTAAGCACCACTTTACTTATTCCCTTTCTCTTTTTTCTTTGTCATTTACCATCTTTTCAAGGCTGTTCTATATTGATGGATTTCTGATAAAATTGATTTTAATCACTTAACTTCACCTTTTAATTTAGTTAAATAACGAGGTTTAGATTTATTGTAATTAAATCAGTCTGGGTCTTTAAATGGTGACCTTTTTTCTTACAGACAGTGTGACTTAATATAAACATAATTTAATCATTACAAGTTACAATTACTTATATTTAAAATGCACTCTAATAAAGTTTAATAGTTGTAGAGTACTCTCCTAAAACACAAACATAATATGGTATTAAAAAAAAAGTTTTAAATTACATTTTGAACTTACATTTGCTTTACAAATTGTTCTGCCTGAGTTGTATCAGTGTAAATTAATTGAAGCATTAGATCATTTTTTGCTGTAGATCCATGCTATTGATTCAGTTGTCTTTTGTTTTATTTTGAGGCTGGATAGTCCTTGAGTTTATGTCTTCTTTTGTTTTATTTTGAGGCTGGATAGTCCTTGAGTGTCTTTCTTCTTTTTACTAACAAATGTACTTCTTGTTATCTTTTGTACTTTTCCTATTAATTTCTTGATTTAATCAACTTTTCCTAAAATTCACTACTTCACTAAGTCTTACTTTGTGACACAAGTTTTGTTTGACCACAAGTTGTAGAAGAATAAAACTCGAGGTCAGACAACATTCCTGCTACATTCTAGCAAAAGCGTAAGACATATCGCTTTTCTGTTCTCTTAAAACCATATAGCAAGCGCTAAACTAAGTTTGGTTTTCAGCAGTATCTGCCATTTCTTTTCCTATTTTTTAGTTTTTGAAGATCACTGATTCTTCCAACTGATATTAAATTAACTTTTTTTCTGTTAGTATTATTAGTAGGGTCTTCAAATTTTTAATCAACAAACTTTTAACATATTATTTTGAATCCAACATCTTACTTTCTGATAATGTGGTTTTCAATCTTGTTTTACCGCTGATTTGTTAGCAGTAATTGAGTGGTTTTACAACTCATTAAATATTATATTCAAATATATATATTTTTTAGAATAGGTATTTTGAGACTTGTGTTCTTTCTCAAATAAAACTCAATTACTCAATATTTTAAAAATAATAATCTTTATATTCCTAAATATAGAAATAACAAGTTAACTTAACTCCTACTTTATGTCTTCTCAGATTTTACTAAATACATATAAATTATATAAAGCCAGCATTTACTATATCTTATTGTGGTTTTTTAGCTCTATAGTTTTATTATTTATCCTTGTATGAAATACTTTTACTAACTACATATAAAATATATAAAGTCAGCACTGTAGGTTATTGTGGTTTTCTAACTTTTTTTAATTATTTGTCCTTGTATAAAATACTGTTGTCATCTTGGTTGGGTCTTTAATTGATGCCCTTTCTCTTTTAGACTGTATGACGTATTTTAAATAGTTTAATAGAAAAATTGTTTTAATTTATTTATCTTGAATTATAGAACTTGACTTACTACTAGTACTCTAATTTTTATTTGTTAGCCTCCATTAATCAAGTTGCAAATACCAGGAGAATGTTGTCCTGTTTGTGAACATAGTAAGAAATATTTTTTTTCTAAAATTTAAGTAATTTTAATGTTTTTTCTTTCTTTAATTTATGTCATTTTTATTGTTGCAGTTTCAACTACTTCGATTCCAACTACTCTGATAACAACTGGTATTTTTTTATAATGATATTAATTTTTTTTAAATTTAACAAGTATAGTATTTTCTAAGTTTTGAAATAGCTCACATTTTAGAAAAATGATTTACTTAATGAAATCTTACTTCACATGAAATTTAATGATTATTTTTTTATTGATTTTTTATTTTTCTGAAATAAATATACAAAACAGTATCATGTAATAAATCTAAACTTTACTTTCAGAAAAATGTGATTGTTCTGTATTGGTTCCTTTGGGTCTTAGTGATGGCACAATAAGTGATCGTAATTTTTTTGCTGACTCAGTTTTAAATAACAAACCTGGTTCATCTTTTACTGGAGCAAGTGAAGCCAGGCTTCATAACAAGCCATCAGAAAATGGTGAAGGAGCATGGGTTCCTAAAGATATAGAAAGTTGTCTTTCCATTAAATTTAATAAATTAGAAGCACTGAAAGAAATGCATACTCAAGGTCATCCAACAAAGAATTATTTTTCAAGACAATATTACATAGAATATAAAACTCATGAAGATGATCCTAAATACAAGAAATTTTTCTTGGTCAGTATTTTTTAAATGTTGGTTCCTTAAATTTATGCACAATCTTTATATAAAAAAGATGTATTAACTAATTTAAATGAAAACAATTGAAAAATTTTTCAGCAAATGAAATTAAAATTAAAAAAATAAAAAATTTTTATTAAAAAAACTACAATTTTTACATTTCAGTTTCAAAAAAGCAAGAATTTTACAAAAAAATGTATTTTTATTTCAATCTTTAAATGATACATTTAGAATGGTGAAAATCTTATTGAAGGAAATGTTGATGAAAATACCGTCAAAAAAACAAAGTTAAACATTAATGCTCGAGTTATTAAGATTTGTCCAGTAAATGAAGAATCTGATGATTGGCCAGCATTAAGACTAGAATTCTACACATGTCCGCCATGTGGATCAACATCTACTCAAAGTATGTAAAAAATAACATTATTTTATATTGAAAAGGTTTTATTACATTTTTAATTTTTGTTTTTGTTCTTTTATAGTAATAACTGAAACAACTTCAACTCAAACTACACAACCTAATATAGGTAAATAAATTATCATAGATTATATATATATGTAAAAAGTGGTACATTTAATATATAATCTAAAAATTGTTTTTCCAGATACTTTTTTCCTTAACTGTATAACAATATAATATATATAGTGTGTATAACAATCTAATATATATATATATATATATTGTGTATAACAATCTAATATATATTACAAAATAGTATATATATATATATATATATATATATATATATATATTATATATATATATATATATATATATATATATATATATATATATATATATATATATATATATATATATATATATATATATATATATATATATATATATATATATATATATATATATATATATGAAGAGTACACGGGAAAATACGGCAGAATCGCATTTAAAAAGTTTTGAGAAAGTATATATTAATCATTTATAAAAATCTTTGTATAAAGTTAGGAAAAAAAATTTTTAATAAAAGTTGCAAATATTTTATTAAAAATGGAAACTTCAGATAAATTAATCAAGAAATAATTTTTTCTAATTTACTTCTGCTTTATATGAAAAGTTTTATAAATGATTAGTATATACTTTCTCAAAACTTTTTAAATGTGACAATACTTTTTCAGATATAATCGACTAAAAACTATTGTTTTTAAGATGAAAATATATATATATATTTTTGTTATTTCACCTCCCCAAGGCCCAGAAGGTTACTACAGATGAGGAGGCTACTTAATTGTGGTTATAACCCTCTCTCAACTCAATAAATCCGAAACACAAACCTTGACGAACAAGGCCGCTGCGCGGAGAAACAAGTTGAGCGCGGTACTACCAGGGACGTGGTGGGGATCGAACACAGAACCTCTCGCTTATGCAAGCGCTCTACCACTACACCACTACCGCATATATATATATATATATATATATATATATATATATATATATATATATATATATATATATATATATATATATGTATATATATATATATATATATGTATATATATATATCTATATATATAAAATATTGTTATACAGTTGCAGAAAAAAGTATCCGAACAAACTATTTTTAGATATAATTCTATATTAAATAAATAAAACCTCATATTGTTATATATTTTTTTAGCTCTCCACAAGCTCTATCTAAGTGCACTATCAAACATTTACCATGCTAGGTTGATGCCTCTTTTGGTAAAAAAAACTAAATTAACTGTGGAAAAAAAAATCTTTTATTTCATTCAATATTTAGTCCATCTTTCTTTATTAGAATAATACTTTGTCAATTGTCATAGGCATTGACTCAATCAGGCTGTTACACTTCATTATATCTATAGAATTTCAGCATTTTCTGCTGAAGTTCTATAGATATAACAGGTGTAACTGAGTGCTTCCTCAATATCTTCTTTTTTCGTTAATATAAGTTTATCAGTTTCTTCCTTGACTACTTTCCATAGGTTTTCTATAGAATTCAAGTCTGGACTTTGTGTTTCATTAAACATAGAATTATATCTAAAAATATCTGATATCCATAATATAGTTACAGAAAAAATACTTTTTTCTGTAACTATATATATATATATATATATATATATATATACATACATATATATATATACATATATATATATATATATATATATATATATATATATATATATATATATATTATACTGTTGTTTTATATTGTTGTATATATATATATACACACACACACGCATGTATGTGTGTATAGGTATATATATATATATATATATATATATATATATATATATATATATATATATATATATATATATATATATATACCTATACACACACACATATATGTGTGGTATATATATATATATATATATATATATATATATATATATATATATATATATATATATATATATATATATATATATCTTCTTATCACAGTTTGATCTCTCTAAAACTATTATCTCATTCTTCTTTATCATCTGAATCCCCCTATTATCGAACCTCTTACAACTACAGTAAAGCTGACTGTGATTCTTTCCGTGATTTTCTTTGTGATGGCCCTTGGGTAGAAATATTTCAACTTCCTGTCGACAAATGTGCTTCTTACATAACTTCGTGGGTTCAAGCTGGCATGGAATCTTTTATTCCCTCTCGACGATTCCAGATCAAGCCTCACTCTCCTCCATGGTTTTCTTCACACTGTGCTGCTGCGGTTGCCAATTGAAACCGTTACTTCCATATTTATCAGCAAAACAATTCTCCAGAAAGCAGACGTCTGTTTATTACTGCTAGAAACAATTGTAAAAAGGTTTTGTCTAACGCCAAAACCCGCTATTCTCAAGTCATGAAATCTCGTATCTCCTCTCAAAAATTAGGCTCTCATTACTTCTGGAGAATCTTTAATAAAATCAATAATGAGGGCAAATCTATAATTCCACCTCTCTTGAATGGTTCAGACTTTGTCACCTCACCTAAAGACAAAGCTGAATTGTTTGCTAAAAACTTTTCATCAATATCATCTCTTGATTCCACCTGTTGCTTTCTACCTGATATTGCCAACAAACAGGTTGATCCATTGCTTGACATTCATATCACTCCAACATCTGTATCTAAAGTGATTTCCTGCCTCGACTCTTCTACAGCTTGTGGCCCGGACAACATACCTGTTATTTTCTTGCAGAAGTGTTCTCCTGAGCTGTCGTCTATACTCTCAAAACTATTCAACAAGTGCTTATCAGAGTCTTGTTTTCCAGCCTGCTGGAAAGTGGCATCTGTTATCTTTAAAAATTCTGGAGAGCGATCTGATTCGTCTTACTACTGTCCCATAAGTCTTCTTCTTATCATAAGCAAGGTTTTTGAATCTTTAATTAACAAACACTTAATTTCTCATCTTGAATCTAATCACTTACTTTCTGACCATCAATATGGATTTCGATCTTCTCGTTCTACAGCTGATTTGTTAACGGTAATAACTGACAGGTTTTATCGTGCATTAGATAAAGGTGGAGAGGTTAAGGCCATCGCTCTTGACATTTCAAAAGCTTTTGATAAAGTTTGGCATGCTGGTCTTCTCCATAAGCTTTCTTCTTATGGTGTATCCGGCAACATCTTTAAGATCATTGAATCCTTCCTTTCCAATCGTAGCATAAAAGTTGTCCTCGATGGACAACACTCTTCTTCTTATTCTGTAACTTCAGGGGTTCCTCAAGGTTCTATCTTGACCCTATACTCTTTTTAATTTACATTAACGATCTTCCAGATATTCTCTCATCTAAGGTGGCATTGTTTGCTGATGACACTACTATTTATTCTTGTCGTGATAAAAAAACAACACCCTCTGATTGCTTGGAGGGGCATTTGAGCTTGAAAAAGATCTTACTTCTGCTACAGCATGGGGCTCTCAGTGGCTGGTGAACTTTAATTCAGATAAAACTCAATTTTTTTCAGCCAATCGTTATCGCAATAATTTAGATCTTCCTATATTTATGAACGGTGATGTACTCGATGAGTCACCTACTCTTCATCTTCTAGGATTAACTCTTACTTCCAATCTTTCTTGGAAACCATATATCAAATCAGTTGCAAAATTAGCATCTGCTAAGGTTGCATCTCTTTATCGAGCTTGTCACTTTCTTACTTCTATTCTCTATATCTATAAATTCTATTCTCTATCTCTATAAATCTAAAATCCGGCCTTGTATTGAATATTGTTGCCATATCTGGGGCGGATCTTCTAATGATGCCCTTTCTCTTTTAGACAAGGTGCAAAAACGCATTGTAAACATAGTTGGACCTGCTCTTGCAGCCAACCTCCAACCATTATCACATTGTCGTAATGTTGCTTCTCTTTCTCTTTTCTACAAATACTATAATGGGCACTGCTCTAAAGAGCTAGCGTCTCTTGTGCCATCTACTATAATTCATTCTTGTGTTACTTGTTGTTCAATTAAGTGTCATCCTTTTTCTTTGACTGTTCCTAAGTGCTTCAAAAACGCTTATTCGTCTAGTTTTTTTCCTCGAACATCAGTTCTTTGGAATTCGCTTCCTTCATCTTGCTTTCCTGACTCATGTAATTTGCAATCTTTTAAGTTGTCTGTCAATCGTTATCTTTAATACGATTACAATCTTCATCTTTTCTCTTTCAGTAACTTCCAACTTTAATTAGTGGCTGCTTGCAGCCTTGTTGGAAGTGAAGATGTTTAAATATATATATATATATATATATATATATATATATATATATATATATATATATATATATATATTGTATTTAATATATATGTATATGTGGTATTTAATATATACCTATATGTGGTAACAAGTTGTTTTGTGCACTACTCTTAAGTTGTTTTGTTAAAAACCTTTTGTTTTGTTATCTACATAAAAAAACTTCATTGCTGTGTTATCTACATAATAAACTTCATTGCTGTGTTATCTACATAATAAACTTCATTGCTGTGTTATCTACATAAAAAAACAACAAAAAAAACAATAGTTAAAGTATCATGTCTTAAACTATAATTAATAAGATTTTAATTTTTAAAGTAAATTGGTAATTTTCTAATTTTAGTAACTACAACAAAAGAAACAGAGCCTGTTACTGATACAACCACAGTTTCAATAACAACATCAACAACTTCTGAACCTACAACAACATCTGAACCAACAACAACCTCTGAACCAACAACAACATCTGAACCAACAACAACATCTGAACCAACAACAACATCTGAGCCAACAACAACATCTGAACCAACAACAACATCTGAGCCAACAACAACATCTGAACCAACAACAACATCTGAACCAACAACAACATCTGAGCCAACAACAACATCTGAACCAACAACAACATCTGAGCCAACAACAACATCTGAGCCAACAACAACATCTGAACCAACAACAACGTCTGAACCAACAACAATATCTGAGCCAACAACAACATCTGAACCAACAACAACATCTGAACCAACAACAACGTCTGAACCAACAACATCAATTACAAGTAATACTTTTGTTTTAATATGAAAAAAAAAATAATTGTTTTTCAATTTTTATGCAAGTTTCAAGTTTATTTCTGTACTAAAAAGTTATTAAAACTTATTTATTTTGTTCATAAATAATATTTGTTAATGTAATTAATGATAATTACATAATGATAATTTTCATAATACAATAATTTTGCAGCAACTGCTACACAACCAAAACATTCACCAACTACATCAATCCATAATAGTGAGTTTTTTCTTTTCATGAACTTACATGATTATTTGATTAAATAGTGCTATTATTTGATTATTATTTCATGAACTTAAATCATTACTTGGTTATGGTTTAAAATAATAAAATTTGAATTTGTTAAGTTACAACAACTACAACATCTTCTACAACAACAAAAGATCCTTTTGCAAAAACTACAAAAAGTATGTATCTTTCTGTTTTAATTCAAAAAAATAGTTATGCTTTTGCTAAAGAAAAAATATTTTCTTTAGCAAAAGAAATGTTTGTTGTTTGGAATCAAATATTTATTACAAATAATTTTTGTCATAAAAAAAAAAGAAAAAAAGATTTATAGAAGTTTTATTTTCAAATGCTCTGAAGTACATTGCAGATGATGGTTGAAAATGAACTGTTGCAACACAAAAATAGCTGTTGCAACACAACAAGAGTTGTTGCAACAAAACAAAAGCTGTTGCAACACATAAAGGTCTTACAACTCTTAAAAAAACTATTGGAAAAAAGAATGTCATTTATATATTTAAAGATACATTTAAATGAGCTCAATATTATTTTATAATTTGGAAATTTATTTAAAAAGTTTTTATTTTTATTTTTTTTTATTGGTTGTTACATTAAATTAAAAAAATTATAAATTAACAAAATTTATTTTGTTATAAATAAACAAAATTTTGTTTTGCTTATAAATTAACAAAATTTTGTTTTGCTTATAAATTAACAAAATTTATTTTGAAGTTTTGATTCAATTATAAAACTTTTATTTGTTTTTTACTTTTAGTTTAATTGATGCAGTATTAATTTAGTTTAATTTACATAATCTTTTTATTTTTAGCTCCTTTAACATTTCCAAGTAAGTTAACTTATAAATTATAATGATTTAAGCTAAAAAATTGTAACGCATTAACATTAAAAAAAACTTTTTAAAATATTCTTAAGTAAATTTTACTATAATTTTCTTTTTAGCTGTTACAACCACTGAAAAGCGTAAGGTTTTTGTGTACTCTGCTGAAATAGCATTTTTTTAGTTACAATTTTTTTTATCATGATTGCTTTTTATTTCCCTATTTTAAATCTATTTTTGATTATGTAGCAAAATGTGATTGTTCTATATTGGATCCTATTGGTATTAGCGGTGAAAATTTGAGAGCAGACAATGTTTTTTCTGATAAACCTGGACCATCATACACTGGTGCAAGTGAAGCAAGATTAAATAACAAGCCATCAAAAAATGGTGAAGGTGCATGGGTTCCATTGGATAATGAAGGTTGTCTTTATGTAACATTTAATAAATTGGAGGAAATAAAGGAAATGCGAACTCAAGGCCATCCATCAAAAGGACTTTTTTCACGAAAATATACTATTAAATATAAATTGGATGATTCCAAAGATTCTCAATGGAAAAGTTTTCGGCTGGTATTTTTTACTTATATTAACATAATGATGATGGTAATGATGGTGGTGGTAGTGGTGATGGTGGTCATAGTGGTGGTGATGATGATGATGATGATGATGATGATGATGATGATGATGATGATGATGATGATGATGATGATGATGATGATGATGATGACGATGATGATGGTGATGATGATGGTGATGATAATGATGATAAAAATTTTTAATTTTTTTAGAATTCTAAAAGTAAATTTGTTGAAGGAAATATTGATGGAAACACTGTGAAAACAACTAAGCTGAATATTAACGCTCGTATTATTGAGATTTGTCCGATGAATGATCTATCACTTGGTGATCCTATTTTACCAGCATTAAGAGTAGAGTTTTATGTATGTCAACCTTGTGGATTAACAACAACTCAAAGTATGTAGTTTTAAAAAAGTTAAAAAATTGTAACTTGTGATAACATTTCAATTTTTAAAGTTCTTTCCAATCATTTAATTAACTTATGGTTCTGTTCATGTTCTCTGTTTTTTTCAAATTTCTATAACAATAAATTTCACAATGATAACCCTAAAAGTACAATGTTATTAAGCTCAATCAGATCCAGCAATCACAAAGTAAATAATAACGTTATAAATAATTTATGCAAAACATTCAATACAAAAGTGTGATTCATGATAGCACAATACTTATATAATACAGCCTGTTAAAGCTTATTATATCATTTTTTTGTATATCAGTATTTTGCAATATTGATATACAAAAAAACATATAATTAATGTTCACATTAAAAATGCATTTTAATGTGTACATTTTTTTTATTGTAGTATTAACTGAAACTACCATTACTCAAACAACTCAACCTGGAAAAGGTAAGTTTAGGATTTTATTAGTTTAGTAATAAAATTGTGACTGTGTATAAAAACAGAAAGTTTAATTGACACACTGAAACAACCATTTGTAAAAATAAGTTGCTTATTTATCATTCTTCTTTTAATACTCGTAAAGATTGTTTATGAGCTGGTTTAAGCAAGTTGACTACTTTATCAGGTGATTCAAGATAATTTCATCTAGAAGCACTTTTAGCAAATTCAACTCGGTATCTAAATTTGTGTCGCTACGTTTTAATCTGATTTTCTTGATTGTTTATTTGCTCTAAGAATCTATATCCAATTAACGTTAGATCTATATTATCTATTTTATTGATTATTTTTTATAAAGTTACCTTTTTTGCTGAGTTGAAAGTTGTGTTGAATTTAAACTCATGAAATGTACTAGGTTTTAAAATATATTTTACTGTGTTTTTAACCATTTATTATTATATTATTTAGCGCTTTATGTTAAATTCATAACTGAAACCCTTTACTCCACTAAATGTGTTAACTGTGACTAGGCTGAATGTAGCTAGAATGTGCTGAAAAAATTTATCTAATGTGATAAATTATTTATGAGTTCCTCCTTGAAATGCTGCTAATAATAAACATGATACACAAAAGCATTACTGTTTTTTCTTATTTTATGCAGCATATCGTTGATTCACATTTGTTTTATTTGTCAATTTATTTTTATTATATATATCTTGCTATAGTAAGAATTGCCATATATTTTTTGTACATTAGTTTGTCTTTTTTTAATATAACATCTATTCCAAAATTCTTTTTTCTGGTATAATATGCTTTATTTGAAAACTAGTTTTCTTGTCTCTTCATTCTTTTCACAGACATTCACTACTTTTGTGTTCACTGTTTTTTGTAAATTTATTGCAAATCTTTGCAAAAAATTATTGCCTGTAAATTTAGTGTTGTTTTTTGAGCACATTTATGGTCATATAAACACGGCTGGTTTTTAAAGTCAGGTGTCAAAGGTAAATCCATTATGGTATATAATGGGAGTTTGGCTGAACTGGTTTGATGTAAGTTCAGAAATCTTTTGATTATGCTGGTTACATTATGCTGGTTACTAACAATACTTTATCTTATGGCATTCATAGCACACACAAAGTTTAAATTTTGTATGTGTTGTGATTTTAAGCAAATGCATATTTAATAAAAACTTATTCAAATATTTAATATTAAAACTTATTCAAATGCGATTTTAAAATACAATATATTTTTAATCATTCAAAATCATTTTTAGTTAGTACAACAACAACAAAAGAGCCTGATACAACCACAGTCTCAACAACAACTAGCACAACAACAACTGAAACCACATCAACTGAAACTACAACATCTGAATCCACAACTGAAACAACAACATCTGAGTCAACAACATCCAAATCAACAATGTCTTCAACAGAATCAACTTCAACAACAGCATCTCCTGAATCAACTTCTACATTAACGACAGCAACAAAAAGTATACTTTTTTATTATGTAACATTATTTCTGTGAAAAATTAAGAATGTGGAGTCAAGAATACTTTTTTTTTTATTTGTTACTCTGCATTTTCTTCTTTCCAAATTTTTATGAAAAGTCAGTAATAAGTTAATAATAATAAGTTAATAAGTAAATTTATAAATCTGTTGAAAACTATTTTTTATTGAATAATATGTTATTAGTATATAGTGTTTTGCAAACACTAGCTTATTTGAGAAACATCTTTATATTAGATTGTGTAGACTGCTATTGTCACACCATTTTTGTGTATGTGTGTGTGACACAACCGTCCTGTATCAGTGTTTACAAAATAGGTTACCCCATCTAAACTAGTTTGCAATGAAGCTAGTATATAAAAATGGCTAGTATATAAAAATGACTAGTATATAAAAATAACTAGTATATAAAAATGACTAGTATATGAAAATGACCAGTATATAAAAATGGCTAGTATATGGAAATATATGATTATACTTCTAGAAATGTATATGATTATATGGCTAGAAATGATTATTATGCTTAATGAAATGCTTCTGCATTTAGTTCAAACTAATTTTTCTATTGCCACTATGAGTTCATACTGACTTGCACATACACTGATCATGTATATATAGATTTATGTATAAGTTGTTGTAGGTAATTTATTTACATAATGTACATATTCTAGCTTACTGCTATAATGGTTTATGCTGGTGTAAAGGTTGTTCATACTGCTGTTAGGTTTTTTTTTACACTAAATTGGTTGTAACAATTTTGTTTTATTTTATTAAAAATATTTTTAGCTGAATGTGACTGCTCTGTGTTGTATCCAGTTGGTGTTAGCGATGGAACAATTCCCAAAGAAAATATGAAAGCTGATTCAGTGTTGGTTAATAAACCTGGACCATTGTTTACTGGAGCAAGTGAAGCCAGACTTAATAACAAACCATCAGAAAATGGTGAAGGAGCATGGGTTCCTAAAGATATAGAAAGTTGTCTTTCCATTAAATTTAATAAATTAGAAGCACTGAAAGAAATGCATACTCAAGGTCATCCAACAAAGAATTATTTTTCAAGACAATATTACATAGAATATAAAACTCATGAAGATGATCCTAAATACAAGAAATTTTTCTTGGTCAGTATTTTTTAAATGTTGGTTCCTTAAATTTATGCACAATCTTTATATAAAAAAGATGTATTAACTAATTTAAATGAAAACAATTGAAAAATTTTTCAGCAAATGAAATTAAAATTAAAAAAATAAAAAATTTTTATTAAAAAAACTACAATTTTTACATTTCAGTTTCAAAAAAGCAAGAATTTTACAAAAAAATGTATTTTTATTTCAATCTTTAAATGATACATTTAGAATGGTGAAAATCTTATTGAAGGAAATGTTGATGAAAATACCGTCAAAAAAACAAAGTTAAACATTAATGCTCGAGTTATTAAGATTTGTCCAGTAAATGAAGAATCTGATGATTGGCCAGCATTAAGACTAGAATTCTACACATGTCCGCCATGTGGATCAACATCTACTCAAAGTATGTAAAAAATAACATTATTTTATATTGAAAAGGTTTTATTACATTTTTAATTTTTGTTTTTGTTCTTTTATAGTAATAACTGAAACAACTTCAACTCAAACTACACAACCTAATATAGGTAAATAAATTATCACATATATATATATATATATATATATATATATATATATATATATATATATATATATATATATATATATATATATATATATATATATATATATATGTATATATATATATATATATATATATATATATATAGTATTGGACAAAACAAGTGCAACCAAATAATGCTAATTTAGTTTCTTTATATAAAAGTGCTGCATTTTTTCAATTTAGAGAAATAACTATGTGACTGTTTAGAGACAAAGTTCTTCAAGTTTTATTCATCACAAAGTTCATTATTTGTACACAAAAATTATTAAATTAATCAAAAGTATTAAAAAAAGTTGATTTCCTTCTGGACAAAACAAGTGCAACTCGACAAAATGTTGACCAAGCTGTATTTCGCTATCAATATTTTGTGGCGAATTCTTTGTTGTTGATCACATCCTTGCATCTTCGAGGCATAGATTCGATCAGGTGATCAATGAAACTTTGTGGAATCGCTGCCCAGGTCTTTTGGATTTGCTCAAACAGTTGATTCTTATTACGAACACTTTCACAATTAATTCTGCGGTTGACGATCTCCCACAGGTTTTCGATAGGGTTGAGATCCGGAGATTGAGGCGGCCAATCCATCACCGATAGGTGGTTGTCTTGAAACCACTGCTTGACTACTTTTGCAGTGTGTTTCAGATCGTTGTCTTGCTGAAAAACCCATTTTATTGGCATATTCCATTCAGCATGAGGTAACATAACATCTTTCAGGATATTTTTATACATGAAACGGTCCATTATTCCATCGTTTGGATGTATTGGGCCTAGACCGTTAGCAGAAAAACACCCCCAGACCATTACATTGCCTCCACCATGCTTCACGGTCTTATGGCAGTAATGTAAATCGAGGCGTTTTCCGGCCGGTCAATGTACACGGCAAATGCCATCGCTCCCAATGATGTTGAACTTCGATTCATCACTGAACAGGACAGTTTGCCATTTCTGCACATTCCAGTCAATATGAGATGTAGCAAACAGGAGTCTTTTTTCCTGGTTTTTTAGTGAAATCAGCGGTTTCTTTGCAGGGCGTCGAGAAAACAATCTGGCTTCAACAGCACGTCGTCTGATTGTTCGGTCCGATACAGGCAGCTCTAATTGCTTTTGTATCTCGACTGATGATATCCAGGGATCCTTCTTGACGGATCTGACGATCATAGAATCCTCTCTAGAAGTGGTGGAACGCGGTCTTCCACTTTTGTTATCTGCTGCCAACTTGCCCGTAGAACGATATTTGGAGCATAGTCTTGATACGGTCCATTTTTTGACTTCCATATACTGACTGAATTACATGTCGATTTACATGTCTCTTATATAGTAAAATGAACCTGTGTGAACCTGTTCTGGAAGCTTCTGGATGCTTCTGGATATTTCTGGATGCTACTGGATGCTTCCAGATGCTTCTTCTGGAAACTTCTGGAAGCCTCTGCATGCTTCTGGAAACTTCTAAATACTTCCTTTAATTATTAAAAAACTTCTGTGATGTTGACACGGACCAGACTTATGAAAATGAAACAAACCAAAAAAGTTGCACTTGTTTTGTCCTCTGCAAAATGGCACTTGTCAACAAAATTCTGCCTGTGTGCTGTCACCTGTCAGCTGATTGCTCATGTCATCGTATGCTATGACTCCAGACTCCTGAACTGTTTGCTGTGGTAGTATAGTTCGTTTCGTTTTTAAGACATGTAAAATAAGGAACACTTTTTAGGATTGTTTGATGTTGGTTGCAAATGTTTTTTCCAATACTGTATATATATATATATATATATATATATATATATATATATATATATATATATATATATATATATATATATATATATATATATATATATATATATATATATATATATATATATATATATATATATATATATATATATCTGTGTGTGTTTCTGATGAAGCACAGTGTTAAATGATATATATATATATATATATATATATATATATATATATCATTTAACACTGTGCTTCATCAGAAACACACACACAGATATATATATATATACATATATATATATATATATATATATATATATATATATATATATATATATATATATATATATATATATATATATATATATATATATATATATCATTTAACACTGTGCTTCATCAGAAACACACACACAGATATATATATATATATATATATATATATATATATATATATATATATATATATATATATATATATATATATATATATATATATATATATTTAACACATGGGCTGAAAAGTTCCGGGCCTAACAAAGAAAACATGTTTTTTTTTGTTCAAAATTAGCTTTATTCATCAACATAATTTTTATTCATCAACATTTTTGTAGAGCGATTGTTATCTGCTGCCAACTTCCTTGCAAGCTGCAATCTTTTGCTTCAAAATAGGCCTCAGTTTCAGCGATAACCTCTTCATTCGTGCGAAATTTATTACCGCCAAGCATTTTTTTTAGGTCTGCAAACAGCCAGTAGTCACTGGGAGCCAAATCTGGCAAATACGGTGGATGTGGGAGTAATTCGAAGTTCAATTCATGTAGTTTTGCCATTGTTTTGATTTACTTGTGACAAGGTGCATTGTTTTGATGAAACAAAATTTTTTTCTTTGCCATATGCGGATGTTTTTTTTGCAATTTTGGCCTTCAAACGCTCCAATAGCGCTATATAATATTCACTGTTGATGGTATTTCCTTTTTCAAGATAATTGATGAATATTACACCACACACATCCCAAAATACGGAACCTTTCCAGTCGATTGTTGTGCTTTCGGGGGCTTTGGACGAGGTTCACTAGTTGCTATCCACTCAGATGACAATCGTTTTGATTCCCGAGTGAAGTGATGGATCCATGTTTCATCCATTGTCACATATCGACGCAAAAGTTCCGGTTTGTTATGTTTGAACATGGCCAAACACTGCTCAGAATCATCAACACGTTCTTGTTTTTGGTCAACAGTGAGCAAACACGGCACCCACTTTGAACAGAGCTTTCTCATAGTCAAATGCTCATGCAATATAAAGCCAACATATTCTTTTGATATATTTATTATGTCAGCTAACTCACGCAACTTCACTTTTCGATCATTCAAAACGATTTTGTGGATTTTTTTGATGTTTTCTGGTGTTACCGCCTCATTTGGATGTCCACTGCGTTCTGCATCATCAGTGTCTCTACGACCACGTTTGAAGTCAGCAAACCAACGTCTTATTGTTGTATTTGATGGAGCAGAGTCACCATAACACTTTTCAAGTCATTGCTTCGCTTGAACGGTATTTTTTCCCATCAAGAAGCAGTGTAAAATTACAACACAAAATTGTTTTTGATCCATTGTTCTGAAGATAAAAAAAATAAAGTTACTATTAGCAAAATAGCTCACAAACTAATGAATAGAATATAATGAAATTTTATTAGTATTAACTGAAAAAAAGGTGACTGCAATAAAAC
Source organism: Hydra vulgaris (assembly GCF_038396675.1). NCBI lineage: Eukaryota > Metazoa > Cnidaria > Hydrozoa > Anthoathecata > Hydridae > Hydra > Hydra vulgaris. The sequence goes on along the minus strand of NC_088930.1, from coordinate 28,062,361 downwards.
TTGCGCTATCTATGTGTTAGGCCCGGGACTTTTTAGCCCATGTGTTATATATATGTAAATTATGTTAGTATATTTTACAAATAGAGTGCTCAATGTTCTAAAAGAACAGAGCAATAATAAATTAGTAAAAAACACTTATCTAACTTTTTTCTTCAAGAGAGTAACTCTTCCTGATGATCCAGCAATGGTGAAACTTAATATTGAAGAAAAAAGTTAGATAAGTGTTTTTTACTAATTTATATATATATATATATATATATATATATATATATATATATATATATATATATATATATATATATATATATATATATATATCTGTATGTGTGTTTGTGTGTATGTATTTATATATTTATGTAAGCAGAAAAGTTAAAATTTGCATTAAATATTGTTTGTTTAGTTTAACTACACCATTAAGTTTGAGTATTTTGTGATTTGTTTTATTGTGTGATTTGTTTGAGTATTGTGTGACTTGTATTTGTATTAGTATTGAGTATATGTGATTTGTTTTAGTTACAACAAAAGAAACAGAGCCTGTGACTGATACAACTACACTTTCTGTTACTTCTAAAACTACATCAACAACTGAATCAACAACAACAGCTGAACCATCAACAACTTCTGAGACAACAACATCTGAACCAACAACAACATCTGAACCAACAACAACATCTGAACCAACAACAACATCTGAACCAACAACAACATCTGAACCAACAACAACATCTGAACCAACAACAACATCTGAACCAACAACAACATCTGAACCAACAACAACATCTGAACCTACAACAACATCTGAACCTACAACAACATCTGAACCAACAACAACATCTAAACCTACAACAACATCTGAACCAACAACAACATCTGAACCAACAACAACATCTGAACCAACAACAACATCTAAACCTACAACAACATCTGAACCAACAACAACATCTGAACCAACAACAACATCTGAACCTACAACAACATCTGAACCAACAACAACATCTGAACCAACAACAACATCTGAACCTACAACAACATCTGAATCAACAACAACATCTGAACCTACAACAAAATCTGAATCAACAGCATCTTCAACAGAGTCATCTTCAACAACTGTATCTACTCAAAGTAAATTTGATAACTTAACCTTTTTTTTTTTATTGCTGTAACTATATTTTATATAATTTTTTAAATATATTGTTTACATTATATCTAAAATTTTAAAATATATTACAATTTTAGCTGAATGTGACTGCTCTGTGCTGTATCCAGTGGGTGTTAGTGATGGAAGAATACATAAAGAAAAGATGAAAGCAGATTCAGTTTTAGTTGATAAACCTGGACCATCTTTTACAGGAGCTAGTGAGGCTAGACTTAATAACCATCCAACAGAGCATGGGGAAGGAGCATGGGTTCCGAAAGATTTAGAAAGTTGTCTTTATATAACATTTGATAAAATAGAAGCTTTAAAAGAAATGCGAACTCAAGGTCATCCAACAAAGAAGCTTTATTCAAGAAAATACATTGTTCAGTTTAAAGTTAAAGAATCTCAAGATTGGGAGGATCTAATTGTGGTAAGCTATAAGTGTAACAGAAGTTACATATTATAAGTTTAAAAAAAAGTTTATGTAAAATGGTTGTACAGAGTTGTTAGTGACTTATAAAACATATATTATGAAATTTGTATAACTATAAAATATGCCTAAGAGAAAAAATACTCCATGCTATTTAAAAATATTTAGCATAGATTAAACATGTAGGAATAGATATTCAGGCCTCGTTGGGAGTAAATGAGTGCAAGAGCAGAGAAAATGTCTTTTAAAACAAACATGGCGAGCCATACAAACTGCTCCTCTAAAAAGCTTTTTACAAGAGATTTCAGTTTTAGCATGAGCTATCACTTTATTTATTGAAAAAGTTGCTTTTTTTACTCATTGCGAGCATATGCTTGTAACGTTAATGTTACAAGAATATATACATAACAAGCGCTGTTTATCACACCGCAAAAAAATTCTTTAGACAAGTGTGTTCTTTGGATTTTCACTCTAGCTACCCGTTTATTTATTAACGACTTTATACATACACTGGAGAATTTAGTAAACAGAAATGTATTAAAGTTCTTACTGTTTAAAAAAAAATTTATATTTACTTATTCTAATAGAATGCAGGAAATGTGATAATTATTACAATAATAAAAGATTCAACAATAAAAGTGTTTACATAATTACAATTTTTTATTAGCAGAGCATTTAATTGTGCAATGTATTTTTTTATTTTGCTCAAATTAAGACAAGTTTTTATAAAATTATATAATTTATTTAATAATTATAATACATTAAATATATAATTCATTACATGATATAAAAATTATTGCATAATAACTTAGTGCATATAATTTCATATTAGGAGAGAGTGGGGCAACATGATGCAGTTTTGATTTTTATTTTGTGACTATTTTTTTAAACATGTTATTTTTTAGCGATTAGTGCAATTTGTAGATAAATATTATACCTTCAAAATTAAGTTCTTAAATTAACAAAATAAAAGAGGTCAAACTTGTAAAAACTTATTGAGTAAAAGTAAAATTTTGTATCATGGTACCCCACCCATGGGGTACCTTGATACAAAATTATCTTAATAATATAAATTATCTTTCTTTTCCTTTCTTTTACAAAGTTAATAATTTCAGAATCATTTGCTTGATTTGTACTTGGCTCAAAACTGACAAAAGGCTTTTGAAGCTTTTCTGGTGAGAGTAAAAAATTATTGATATTCAGAGTTTCTCCAGTGTTTGTTTGATATGTATTTGGATTGTTTCTATCAGTAACAACACTATATAAAAAATTTGCTTCTGAAAATACATTCTTGTCAAAAGGAAATATTCCACTTTTCCTAAATCCACTTTGAATATTTGTGATAGTAAAACTTTTTTCATATGTGATGTTAACACAAGATGTAATCTTCACTTTGTGACTACTATGTGATGCTATAGTAAGAATAGTAACACCATTACTTTTAGCAAGATCTTTTATATATAAGTGGCTCTTGTGATTTTCAAATATAAGTAGAGATGAATTGTTCTTTGACGAGAATGTTTTTGATATAAAATGTTGAACTACTTCTACAAATAACTCTGTATTCATCCATCCAGTTGGATTTGCAAGACTAAGAGATCCAGATGGTGCATTATTAAGCATATGTTGCTTAAACTTTTTTTCAGAATATCATTGCAGGTGGAATGGTAGCACCTGAGGCACTTATAAAAAAACAACTTGTCACCAAAGTTCCACATTTTTTGCTTGTCACAGAATTAACTTGCTTGATGCCTTTTTTAGTAATGATTTTCTAACATTTTTGTACAGTGGTGGTAGCTGTTTCATCAAGATTCCAAATGCAAAATCCATCACCAAATTGATTTTCTTAAATACAATTCTTCTAAATTAGTAAAAAACTTCTGTACAAGTCTTCTCTTTAATCTAGTTACTGGGAACTTTTATATTATTTATTATAGCCATACCAAAAGCAATAGATCTTAAATTTACAACATTTGAGAGCAGGTAACAATATACTGCTTCAAAAGATTTTATTGCTCTTCAGAAAATTTTTGTATAAAAATTGGGTTTCTCCTTCTTTTATTCCTTTTTTTCTTTTAACATATCTGTGTACATAAAAACACGCATTTAGAATTTGCTTTTAGTTACAAACTTATACAAGTTTCATTTACTAAGACAAAAACTTATTGGTGTAGAATACATGAGCATAAATTACCTGCAAAGGGTGCTATTTTTTTGACCATTTGATGAACATCCTCTTGTTAAATGTTAAATGAACACCCTCTTATTAAAACTAAATCAACAGCTACCTCCATTGAACTACTTGAGAAGGTTCCTTTACTAGTTTTTCTTACATAGCTCCTCATTCTAATCCCAAAATATCCGAGCAATAACAAGGAGGCTTTACAATGTATAAAAATTCAATTCATGGTCATATCATAATTTGGTACCAGCTAAACTTTAATTTACATCAATAGACTTTATATATTAATAGAAATCTTTATATAAAAACATAAAATAAATGAATGTTAATCCTCCAATAAAAAGGGAAATTATCTGGATATTAGTATAATAAAGCTATGTTATATAAACTCGTGTTATGTTTATGAGACAAAATTAATTTTTTTACTATATAAGTACATCATCATACTACATAAATACTGAATAACATTACATTTATTTTTACTACATAAACTTTATTTAATAGTCCACCAAATTTGTTAACAAGTTAGGTGAAACATTTAAATATAGAATATTTCTCACCGAGAATTAATTTTGCATTTTGTTTATTCTATTACATGGCAGAGTGGTATAAGTCTAATGATATCGATAATGATGCTATTTTTATTTACTTCCTCTAAAACAGTTTGATGATTTATGATATGATGTCTACTAAATGCCTCTGTATCTCAAAACTAGATATGAGTGACTTATACCACTATGCATCTCAGGGGCTCAATTATAGTATGCTTGACTATTGAGTAATTTACAAAACGGTACATTTATTTAGTTTCATAGTGCCCCACTAAAACTGTTTCATGATATCCCATACATTCTGATAGAATCAGATGACTGGTTTTTGTTTTTCAAAAAATTATTTTATTAAATGTCATTGCCACACTGAAGAATATTTTTAAATATTTTAAAAAAATCTAAAAATAGAGGAAAAAAAAGATGTTTATGTTTATGAAATTATACTTTTGCAAGAGCTATCAATTGCTCCCATAAATTACTTTAGGAGAGTGTGGGCAAGCATTAAAGCTCTTGCTTCCCACCAAGGCCTGGATATTTATGTATTTACAGAAGGTGTTTGATTTTGCTGCTTGATATGTTCTTAACCTGAGTGATTAATGAAAGTAAAATAAGTTGATATTATTAGTAATAATATTAAAACAGGTAAGTGTAAATAAAGAATTCCTCCACCCCCTCATACTTTCAAAATCACCTATTAAATTAAAACTAAAAAAGTCTTATTATTTTTTAACTAATTTAATGCAAAATTAAAATAAATATTAATTCAAACTACAATTTTTACCTTTTTTAATAACATCTTCACCATGTTTTACACATGACTACCACATTCTGTCTACAATTGAAAGTTAAAAGAAATTTTGCGTTAATACTCACATTGGCTGAAAATGATATGAGGCATGCTCTATCTATAAATAAGTCAAGTTCTCTTAATTTAAACCATGGTCAAAGTATCCAAAAATATTAAACAAAAAAAACCATCACCACCACCCAACTGTTTCAATATATCTTTCAAAAGTATTCATGGTCTTTGAAGTAACTTTCCATTAGTTGGATTTTACCTCTTGCAAAATTCACCTGACTTGCTTGTTCTTTTTGAGGCTAATTTAAATTTGATTGTTCCTTCTTCAGATCTCAGTATTGATGCCTACTATGTTTTGATTTGCAAAGACTCCGATAGTCACATATTTGGTTTGAGCGTTTACTTATGCAACAATTCACCTTTTTGTCGAGAAATTAGATTTGAATCCTCTGACCATGCTTTTATGTGCTTCCACTTGGCACCTCTTTACTCTATCACCTTTCTTTTTGTACTTTATTGTTCTCCTTTTTCTCAACACTGCACTCTTTTAGATTTAATTTCTGATCAAATTGACCAAGCTCTTTCTCTTTATCCCTTCGCCAATATTGTTATTATTGGTGACTTTAATGCTTGTCACACTGAAGGGCTTAGCTCTAACAACAATGACCCTGCTTCCTTTAAAGATCATAACTTCTGTATTTCTCAATCTCTTCCTCAGATAGTTAACTTTTAGACTCGTTTTCTTGACAATCCTGATCACGTACCTTCACTCCTAGATTTGTTTCTTGTCTCTGACCCTAGCTTATGTTCAGTTTCTCCTTGTACCCCTTTAGGTGGTTCTGACAATGCGATGATCTCTATAAATCTTTCATCTTGTGCTTCTTCTTCAGACTTACCTTATCATTGCACTACTTACTACTACTCTAAAGCTGAGTGGGATTTTTTTCGTGATTTTCTTTGTGACAGTCCCTGTAATGATGTCCTTTGTATTTCTGCTGATAAATGCACCTCCTATGTAACCACCTGGATCCAGGTGTTTCCAATCCGGGTGGATCCAAATCAAGCCTCATTCTACTCCATGGTTTTCACCATCTTCTGCAGCTGTTATATCTAATTGTAATCATTTTTTCATCTTTTTCACAGAAGCAACTCTCTTGAGAACAAACATTTTTTTATTATTGCAAGAAATCAATGTAAAAAGGTGCTGTCTAATGCTAAGCTTCAATTAATTCTAGTTTACTAAATTTTATCTTAGAGGTTGGCTTGAAAGAAAATCTTCAAAATAACACCACTTTTGTAGATTTTCTTGGAAAATCTACAAAAGTGGTGTTATCAAAGGTGAGTAAACCATGGGTCAAACATAAGTATGATCTATTACCTTTTCCAAGGATAAGACAGAACTATTTGCAAAGAACTTTTTCTCTATTTTGACTCTTGAATTTTATGGCCATACTCTTCCTGCCATTCAAGTTAAACAGGTTAACCCATTGTTAAACATCCAAAATACTTTAAATTTAAGAAGGGAGAAGACTCTAACCCCTCCAACTATCTTCTGATCAGTCTTCCCTTTATTATTAGAAAAGTCTTTGAGTTTTTAATCAACAAATTTATAGCATCCCATCTTGAGTTTAATAACTTACTCTCTGACAATCACTATGGTTTTCAATCTTCTTGTTCTATGACTGACTTGCTAACTGCCATAACTGAAAGTTTCTATTGTGCAATAGATGGAGGCAGCTAGGCAAGATCTATTGCCTTAGAGATATCAAAGCTTTTAATAAAACTATCTACTCACAACTCAATTTTGTACTCTTGTCTTGGTTGTTTGCAGTCTTTCTGGGAGTGAATTTGTAAAATTAGTAAAAAAATGTTTTTTTTTGAAGTGAAGTTTTACTGAGGTTTCTTTGTGTTATTATTATTATAATTGTTGTTGTTGTTGTTATTATTATTATTATTATTATTATTATTATTATTATTATTATTATTATTATTATTATTATTATTATTATTATTATTATTATTATTACTACCACTTTTTTATTATTTTGACAAAATACAAATAGATAAATATTTTATAAGTATAAAAAAATTTCAGAAAATTTTTGAACTCTTTTTTTTGAAAGAAAAATAAAATAAAAATAAAACCACCTTATTTGGAAGGAAAAATCAAATAAAAATAAAAATTATATAGATAATTCTAAAAAATTCTTTTATCTATTGAAAATGTTGTAGACCAGAACTAAGTTATTATAAGGTGAAATAGAGTAGTAGAATTTTTAACCATCTGTCCTGCCGCCTTGCAGGATAAGCCTTTTTAGGCAAAAGCTAGAAGTACCATGTTGCGCATGGATGGTGTCCCTGTTTGTACTTTTGGTGTGCATTGTCAAGGCTACATTTGGAGCCTTTTGTTACAGCTTAGGGTTTATTAATAGTAATGAGGCAATTGCTTGGGCTATTAAACAGTGTACTGAGTACTATCTATGGTTTGAGTCAAGTTCTTTAACAAATTAAAAGTGAAAAAATTAAAAATGAGTAAAAGACCAAAAACTATAAAATACAAACTATAAAACCACGTCTACGAAGTAACTTTTCTTCTGTTGAGTCTTTTTTTTCTGAATTTAAGTTTAGCTGTCTCATCTTGCGATCTTAGTGTTGATGGTTATCTTCCTTTGATTCGTAAAGACTCCAATAGTCACATGCTTGGCATGGGCATTTACATTCGTAAGAATTCACCCATTTGTTGTGAAACTAGGTTTGAATCCACAGACTATTCTTTTATATGCTTTCGTTTAGCACCACTTCACTCTATCGCTTTTCTCTTTGTTCTATATCGCTCTCCTTCATCTCAAGACTGCGCTCATTTTGATGTTATTTCTGATCATATTGATTAACCCCTCTCTCTTTATCCATCAGCCAATATTGTTGTTGTTGGTGACTTTAATGCTCATCACACTGAATGGCTTGGCTTTAGTGTTAGTGGTTCTGCAGGCATTAAAGCCCACAACTTTTGCCTTTCTTAATCCTAACTCAAATAGTCAACTTTCCAACTCACACTCCAGACAACCAGAATCATTTACCTTCTCTACTCAACTTATGTCTTGTTTCTGATCTTAGTCAGTGCTCAGTTTCTCCACTTTCACCCAAAGGTGCTTCTGATCACGGTTTGATCTCTCTAAAACTATTATCTCATTTTTCTTCATCATCTAAATCCCCCTATCATCGTACCTCTTATAGCTACCTTAACGCTGACTGGGACTCTTTCCGTGATTTTCTTCGTGATGGCCCTTGGGTAGAAATCTTTCATCTTCCTGTTGACAAATATGCTTCTTACTTAACTTCTTGGATACAGGCTGGAATAGAATCTTTTATTCCCTTTCGACGATTCCAGGTCAAGCCTCACTCTCTTCCATGGTTTTCCTCACATTGTGCTACTGCGATTGCCAATCGAAACCATTACTTCATTGTGCTACTGTGATTGCCAATCGAAACAGTTACTTCCATATCTATCAGCAAAACAATTCTCCAGAAAACAGACGTCTGTTTATTACTGCTAGAAACCATTGTAAAAAAACTTTGTCTAACGCCAAAGCCCAGGTCATGAAATCTCGTGTTTTGTCACAAAAATTAGGCTATCGTGACTTCTGGAGAATCTTTAACAGTATCAATAATAAGGGCAAATCTGTAATTCCACCTCTCTTGTATGTTTCAGACAGACTTGTGGCCCGGAAAAAATACCTGTTATAATCTTGCAGAAGTGTTCTCCGGAGCTGTTGCCTATACTTTCAAAACTATTCAACAAGTGCTTATCAGAGTCTTGTTTTCCAGCCTGCTGGAAAGCACCATCTGTTATCCCTATTTTTAAAAATTCTGGAGAGCGATCTGTTTTGTCTAACTACCTCCCATTAGTCTTCTTCCAATCATAAGCAAGGTTTTTAAATCTTTAATTAACAAACACTTAATCTCTCATCTTGAATCTAATAACTTACTTTCTGATCATCAATATGGATTTCGATCTTCTCGTTTTACAGCTGATTTGCTAACAATGATAACCGATAGGTTTTATTGTGCATTAGATAAAGGTGGAGAGGTTAAGGCCATTGTTCTTGACATTTCAAAAGCTTTTGATAAAGTTTGGCATGGTGGTCGTCTCAAGAAGCTTTTTTCTTAAGGTGTATCTGCCAACATCTTTAGGATTATTGAATCCTTTCTTTCCAATTGTAGTATAAAAGTTGTCCTTGATGGACAGCACTCTAATTCTTATTCTGTAACTTTAGGGGTTCCTCAAGATTCAATCCTTGGCCCTATATTCTCTAACTTACATTTACGATATTTCAGATATTCTCACATCTAAGGTGGCATTGTTTGCTGATAATACTGTCAGTTATTCTTGTCGTGATAAGAAGCCAACACTCTAATTGCTTGGAGGGGGCATTTGATCTTGAAAAGGATCTCACTTCTGCTCACAGTGGGTAGTGTACTTAAATTCAGATAAAACCCAATTTTTTTCAGCCAATCGTTATTGCAATAATTTAAATCTTCCTATATTTATGAACAGTAATGTACTCGATAAGTCATCCACTCTTCATCTTCTATGATTAACTCTTACTTCCGATCTCTCTTGGAAACCATATATCAATAGTGTTGCAAGATTAGCATCTGCTAAGGTTGCATCTCTTTATTGAGCTTGACACTTTCTTACTTCGGATTCTATTCTCTATCTCTATAAGTCTCAAATCCGGCCTTGTATGGAATACTGTTGCCATATCTGGAGCGGATCGTCTAATGATGCCCTTTCTCTTTTAAACCAGGTGCAAAAACGCATTATAAACATAGTTGGACCTGCTCTTGCAGCCAACCTTCAACCATTATCACATCGTCATAATGTTGCTTCTCTTTTCTACATATAATACTATTATGGGCACTGCTCTAAAGAGCTAGCGTCTCTTGTGTTATCTACCAAAATTTATTCTTGTGTTACTCGTCATTCGATTAAGCTTTATCCTTTTTCTGTGACTGTTCCTAAGTGCTCCAAAAACTCTTATTTGTCTAGTATATTTCCTCGAACATCAGTTCTTTGGAATTCGCTTCCTTCATCTTGCTTTCCTTATTCATATAATTTGCAATCTTTTAAGTCGTCTGTCAATCGTTATTTTGCTCTACAATCTTCATCTTTTCTCTTCCAGTAACTTCTAACTTTAATTAGTGGTTGCTTGCAACCTTGTTGAAAGCAAAGATGTTTAAAAAATATATATATTAAAATAACTAGTGAAATTAATTTCAATTTTGAGCAATTTTATGAAATAATTTTAATATCAATATATTTAAAATAAGTCTTATTATTGCATCATGTGATGAATATTATGCTTGCAAATTTTTCAAATTTTGAAATTTTATATGTAGAGCAGTCAAAAACTTCTTGAAGGCAATATCGATCACAAGAGTATCAAAGTTACAAAATTGAACATTGTTGCCAAATTTATAAAAATTTGTCCAAATAATAACCCTACTAATGATGAACCTCTTCCAGCATTAAGAGTTGAATTTTACACATGTCCACCATGTTCAACAACTACAAGTTCCTCTACAACTACAGTGATATTTACTGAAACCACAGTCATTCCTACAACTGAAGAACATAAAGGTAAAATAAAGATTTTCATTGTATTTTTTTTCCAAATTTTTAATTGTATAATTGTCCAATAGTTAAACTGCTCAACTGCTTTTGAAATTTCTGAAGTAAATTGTTCGATTTTTTACTTTTTTTTAACCACAAAATATGTTTTCTACTTTTACTCTGTCATTGTTTTTTTACATTTTAATCATGTTGCAAACACCTTATTTCCTCAGATTTTTTATGTTATCTATTTTGCAAGCAGCTTATATATGTTGTGAATGATTTAATGGTGAATTTATATAAAAAGTTTAATGTGAAACTTCTTTAATAAATAGTTACTTTTTTAACAAAAAGTAATCCAAGAAGGCAAAAGACTCCAAATAGTCTTCTTGGAGAACTTTTAAAATTCAAGTTAACAACTTTAGTAAATAATATTAACAATCAAGTTGATCAGACCTCAATCTTATAGTTTTGTTACAATTAAAAAATTTTAATTACTTAAATTATAAAGTCAATGCACAAAAAATATTTAGCTGTAACACCCTAAGTCCTACACCCAAACACCCAGATTTCTATAAAGAAGTCATTTTATTAGGTATTTATAGGATTAGAACTTTATTTTTTTTCAATACTGCTGAATTGTTGCAGTGAATGATTTAATTTTCTTTTGATTTTGCTGCATGTTGTTTATCATAAATTATTTAGCAAAATGAAATTTAAGCTCTCTTGACTACAACCTTTTTTTTTTTAATTAAAATTTATCAGTTTTCTGATAGCATTTGTATAGTTTTTTGTGTGATAAAATTTTCTCAAAAAATCTTGTTTATAATGAATAGCTTCTTTGGTATTGGTTAATATTATAATTATAATAATATTAATATTGATATTATAATATTATATTATATTATTAATAATTACAAAAATGGCTAATGCAATTTTTATTATGTAAATGTTAGTTTAAAAGTTAGTTAAAAATGTCGCTATAAAAAAATAAAGATTTAGTAAAGTTATGTATGAATGTATAAATCATTTAGTTTGGTTTAAGTAATTTTATAGATCTATGGCATTGTTATATGTTTATGAATTCTTATGAAACAAAACTAAACAAAATAGAAATTTTGTATAATAAAATAGCTTAATATTTTATAAATGAGAATTGTATTTGAATGTATTTAGATTTAAAAATAAATTTTAAAAATTTAAAAATATAATTAAAAACAATTTGCCAATTGGTTGCACTTAATTAACTATCTAATAATTTAGTAATCTAAATGGTTTGCACTAATCACTTTGTCTACTTTTAATAAATATTTTAAGTAATTTTTAAATAATTAGAATATTTTAAATAATAATAATAATGATAACATCTAATAATAATAATGATGATAACATCTAGTAATAATAATAATGATAACATCTAATAATAATAATAATAATAATAATAATAATGATAACATCTTATAATAATAATAATGATAACATCTAATAATAATAATAATAATAATGATAACATCTAATAATAATAATAATGATAACATCTAATAATAATAGCGATAACATTTTATAGTATACTAGTGGTAACAATAATATTTTTCAAACTTTGAAAGATATTCTGTAATAATTTTAGGTTGTCCCAGTGAACAGAAGCGAGGTAACTGTAGCACATTATTTGAATGTGATGGATATGACACTTGTAACATCAAAATACTTGTTAATGAATGTTGCTGTCCTGATGGAATGTACAGAATCGGTGATAAATGTGTTGAGAAAGGACATTGCCCTTGCATAAACAATGGAGAGATAATGGTAACTTGACTATTAAACTGTAAATTTACTATTTTTGAATTTATTTTATGAAATGTTTGTATTTTATTTTAACTTTTAATTTTCAGGGTGATAACTTGTGGTATCAAAATGAGTTTGAAATATGCCGATGTAATCAAGGCAAAAAACAGTGTGAAGAGCACTGTCCAAGCAATCCAAGTTGCAAAAAGGTATTGCTTTTTTTTAAATATAATAAGTTCCAACATTGATAAAATCTTACATGAATAAATAAAGCAAAATAAATACAAAGAAAAACTGACACTTTTTCATTTGTCTTATGTTATGTATTACAACCGTTTTTCTAAGTAACTTTACAGCTATGAAAAAGGGTTGCTCAGAGATAAAGGAGGTTTAGAAAGATTTATCAACAAATCAATTTGTAACAGCAAAACAAAATCAGTTGCGCCTTCAGTTGAATTCAATCAAAGAAGTAGTACAATACTATATATCAGATTTTTAAAAGGCAGTGGAATCACTAGAAAAATAAAAAAGTAAAAAAGTAACCAATAAAGTTGAAGCACAAAATTATTGATAACAGGAAGAACATATGGTTTCTTTAACTGACGTTTATACAATTGTGGCAAGCTGCACTGGGTAAAGGGCAGAGGAGGTTGGGGGAGGGAAAAACAATTTGCATACATGTTACTGTTTAACTAGTGCTAGGTATGGCACCAACTACTAATTTTAAATATACACCTAAAATTGCGATGAAATAGAAAATAATAACGATGCATTATAGAGTAAGTAGTAACAATAAAAAAGTAATAATAATAATATTAATAATTAAATTTTATAATATAGTTTTAATGGTTGAAAGAGAAATGGTTGAAATTTTGTTTTTGGATTAAATTTGTCTGTAACTATATGCAACAGAAAAATGATTTTGGATCAGTTACATAGAGAAGTTACTTATAGAAGTTACTTATAGAAAATATTAAGAATTTTCTTGCAAAAAAATGTTAAGTAACAATGGTGCGCACAATTTCAAATCAAAATTTAACTTAAGAGTTGAATAAGTACTTTGCTGACAGTTTAGATAATACTTTGGTAAGAAAGTAAATTAGGTTTACAAAGTAGATAATATTTCCGTTACAGAGTTGTATAATATTAAAGAATCATTGCAAGAATCATTTCAAGGCTTTATTTTAAAGTCTTAAAAATATGTGCCTTAAATCTATACTTTACATATCTAAGGTGTCATCCAAAAGTAAAGATTTTGGTTAATGTAATAACAGGTTTTATGGGTTTTAACAGGTTTCACTTATCAATTAGTCTGTATAATGTTTTAACAGGTTTTACTTATCAATTAGTCTGTATAATGTTTTAACAGGTTTTACTTATCAATTAGTCTGTATAATGTTTTAACAGGTTTTATTTATCAATTAGTCTGTATAATGTTTTAACAGGTTTTACTTATTAATTAGTCTGTATAATGTTTTAACAGGTTTTACTTATCAATTAGTCTGTATAATGTTTTAACAGGTTTTACTTATCAATTAGTCTGTATAATGTTTTAACAGGTTTTACTTATCAATTAGTCTGTATAATGTTTTAACAGGTTTTACTTATCAATTAGTCTGTATAATGTTTTAACAGGTTTTACTTATCAATTAGTCTGTATAATGTTTTAACAGGTTTTACTTATCAATTAGTCTGTTTTATTGAGTCAATAAAATAGCTTTTTTGTTGACAATTTATTTGAACAAAGTCACTGAACAAGACTTTTATGCGGTTATTAAAATATTTTTTTAATAATTGCATTCAAATTGTCTTAAATTAGTCATATATTTAGTTTTTTTTAATTATGGTGATTGTATACACAAAATATTGATTTACATATCATTAAAATTTTGATTTGTAGTTATTGATATGTTTACTATTGATATGATTGTTTATTGGTATGGTTGTTGATATGATTGTCTATTATTGATAGCGATAATTTTATCTGTAATAGTTTTAAAATTTAAAAATTAAATTTTTTTTTGTGAGTTTGGTGAAAGAGAATTTTTTTGATGACTTGATGATTGCTGAAGTTTTTTTGAAAATATTTTGCTGAATTTTTTTGAACATATATTCCTGAGTTTTTTGAAAATGGATTGCTGATATGTTTTCAACTTTAAGTTAACATTTAAAAAAATGAAAAATTTTTCTTTAGTATATTTCTGTAATTTATTATTTTGATATTTAAATTTTAGGTGTTTTTTTTTTCTCATTCATGTTTGTTTTTTGATTAGCATGAAAAGGTTATTTTCTCTCGACCTTCTGTGGATGGAACATGTTGCAAATGTGTTCGTAATTGTCAATGTAAGTTTTAATAGTTTACAAATAAAACTTTCTTTTTTTTAACTAAAAAGTAACGAAATACTTAATAACTATATTTTAGATTGTAAACAACCAATCAGTCAAGAGTTTGTTAATGTAAGTTACCTAAATCAACATAATAGGTTACATAAATTTATTCTTAGTTACCTAAATAAACAGATTACATAAATGTATCCTCAGTTTAATTCGTTTTAGGTTATTATTTTTTTCTACTTTTTGTTCCTACACAGGTTGGAACCAAGTGGTTAGCTTCATTTGAAAATGATAAATGTGTTGTTGGAGAGTGTGTATTAGATGATGATGAGGAATGTGCTATCATTAACACAAGTACTGAAAAGTGTACTGCACCATGCTCTGATGTAATTATCTTTCTAATTTATTAGAAATGACATAATGATTCAAGTTTATTACAGTTTTATAATTTTTTAAAGGGTTTCAAAAGAGTTGGAAACATAACAAATTGCTGTGATTGTGGTAATTAATGTTATCAAAATTTTACTTTTTTTAAATACTACTTGTATGCAAAAGGTATTTGATATATTTTATGATTAATATATGTAAGTAAAGTATGCTGCATAGATTTACATTTCTTTAGTTTGTGTACCATCTACTTGTAAAGAAAGGGAAGAAACTTGCTTAACGGTAATTTAATTTGAAATATAAAAAATTTTGTTAAGTATCAATTTTTTTTTTAAACTCATAAAATATAATATTAGGAAAGTGGTTAGTAATATTGCTATTTGAAATATAACACAAAAATTGGTTTAAAGTAATAATAATTCACACAAAAAAATTTAAAATTAAAAAATTATCAAATATTTGTTGTATAATAAACGCATTACCTTCAAGCAACCATGTTTTTTAACCTTGTAATAATCTTATTGCTTGACCTAGTATCAATTTTGTTGTTTGACGCAATAACAATCTTGTTGTTTGACCTAGTAACAATCTTATTGTTTGACCTAGTAACAATCTTATTGTTTGACCTAGTAACAATCTTATTGTTTGATGATTGTTACTAAATCGTATTGTTTGACCTTTTGATTTTTATCCAGCATATTTTGATTTGATGAATCATCAAATAAAATTTATTTTCCTGTATTAGTTTAACGCAGTTTAAAACGACTGGTTGGTTGTTTGTACACAAAGAGAAAATTACACCGAAAAAAAATTACTAACATTAGATAAACTGTATTTCAATTGCGTTAACAACAGATTTTTAGTTTTGTTCTCTCATCTATGACTTTTATAATTTTCCTCAAATTTGATGACATGAAACTATTAAACTATTGAAAAGGCTTTATGTTATTTTTAATCTGTACTAACAATTTTTTCATTAAAAAAATATATATATATAAACTTTAGAAATATCTTCCCAACAAGCTTGAAGTGCTTCTAAGATAAAATTATTTGATCAAATTTTAAATTTTTTAAAAAATGTTATAAAAACTGTGAAGCGATTTAAAAATTTAATTTTGCGAGCTTTAATTTTAATTTTCATAATGAAGATCATTAATAACAGCAACAAACTATTCCAACTAAAATACTAAAGATAAAATGAAAAAAAAAAAATGTCGAAAGGTTTACCCGAAGTGTAAAAACTAGTAGCGATCCCAAATAATAAAGATTCGAAATGTCTTCGAAATGATTCGAAAAGTTTTACAACAGCTTTTTTTTTGTCTTTATTTTTGTAGTTTAATTTTATTTTTAGTTTCTTTGAGGAGTAAAGCTTTTGTCAAACTAAAATTTTTAAGAATTAAATATAAATATAAGTGAACTAAGAATTATCTTTCATGAATTATGTTCTAAGAATTTTGTGCTTTTTTTATATACTCAAATAAATCACAAAAATCTTCGCAAATTTAAAAAAATAAAAATTAACTTTTAATCTTATTTTACATTTTAAGGTTTAACAATCATAATTTTCATAATTACTAATTATTTAAAAAATGAAATAATTTTGTTATAATGGTAATGTTTCTTTTATGATTTTGTTAGGATGAACGCTACATTCATTTGGATGACCAATGTTGTGGTTTTTGTGAAAAAATACCAACTACTACTTCATCAACCACTACCTTGACTGAATCAACAACAACTACTACTGAAACTACAACTGCAACTGAACCTACAACTACAACTGAAGTAACAACAACTACTACAACTGAACCGATAACTACTACTACTGAACTTTCAACTACTTCAACGATTGAATCGTCAACTACAACTAAATCGCCGACTACTACAACTACTACAACAACAACTTCTGTACCATCTACTAGTTCCACTGTTGAAGTGACAACTACTTTACCTCCCACCACGTCAACAGAGAAAACTACGACATCGATTACAACACCAAAAGTATCAACAATTACAACAACAGGTATTTTGAATTTATGTGGACATGTCCTCATTACTTTATACACATGCACTGCTCTTTTATTGTATTGCGCGTGTAATATATATTTTATTTTTATTAGCATCTACAACTCCGTTTCCTAAAACACCTTGCAATGTTACTTATACTAAACAAAAAATAAAATACGGATTTTGCACATCTGTTTCAAAAGTGAAGATAGGCTCATGTTCCGGCTATTGTGAATCTTCTGCCAATTTTTTAATGTACTCACCTTACTACGAACAAGCTTGTAGATGTTGTAAACCTGTTAGCTTTAATACTATTGATGTAGAAATGAAATGTCTAAAGACTGGTTCATCTACTCAAAAGATATCAATCATAACACATTGTGTCTGCAGTGAATGTCATGATAGCGGAGTAAGCACTTTAGCTCCAAAAACGACCCAACCAACATCCGGATCGGGAGAAGGAAGTGGATCAGGTGAGGGAAGTGGTTTGGACGAAGGATATGATAGCAAATCTCAAAAAATAAAGGTACAAAGTCATCGTTTATTGCCAAGCGTAAATAGTGCACGAAGAAAAAGAAGATCTTTATCAGAGATGTTTTACAAAATGTTTATCGGAGAGAGTAATTAACATTTATTTTGTTAAAAACACTTTTGATTCGTGTTTTGTAACAAATCCTTTAATATTGTAATAATTATCTAGAAATATTTCTAATACGATGTTGCAATGCAGGAAAGTGTACTTTTTAATTCACTTCCGTATTTGTGCGCGTATGTTTATCTGTGCATACACGTTTGTACGCGTGTGAACGTATGCATTTATGTATAAATATGCAATATTAATATAATATATTAGATATAATACCATTTATATAAAACCTTTTTTTTTTTAAATATCTTCCCTTCCAACAAGGCTGCAACTAATTAGAGTTAAAAGTTACTGGAAGAGAAAAGATGAAGATTGTAAAGCAAGATTACGATTGACAGACAACTTAAAAGATTGCAAATTATATGAATCAGAAAAACAAGATGAAGGAAGCGAATTCCAAAGAACTGATGTTCGAGGAAAAATACTAGACGAATAAGAGTTTTTGGAGCGCTTAGGAACAGTCAGAGAAAAAGGATGAGACTTAATTAAATGACGAGTAACACGAGAATGAGTTTTAGTAGATGGCACAAAAGACGCTAGCCCTTTAGAGCAGTGCCCATTATAGTATTTCTAGAAAAGAGAAAGAGAAGAAACATGACGATGTGATAATTTTTGGAGGTTGGCTGCAAGAGCAGTTCCAACTATGTTTACAATGCGTTTTTGCAACTTGTCTAAAAGAGAAAGGGCAAAAACGCATTAGAGATAGAGAATAGAATCCGAAGTAAGCAAGTGTCTAGCTCGATAAAGATATGCAACCTTAGCAGATGCTAATCTTGCAACACTTTTGATATATGGTTTCCAAGAGAGATCGTAAGTAAGAGTTAATCCTAAAAGATGAAGAGTAGATGACTCATCGAGTACATTACCGTTCATAAATATAGGAAGATCTAAATTATGGGCTGAAAAAATTGAGTTTTATCTGAATTAAAGTTCACCACCCACTGTGAGGCCCATGTTGTAGCAGAAGTGAGATCCTTTTCAAGCTCAAATGCCCCCTCCAAACGATCACAGAGTCTTAGTTTCTTATCATGACAAGAATAAATGGTAGCATCATCAGCGAACAATGCCACCTTAGATGTGAGAATATCTGCAAGATCGTAAATGTAAATTAAAAAGAGTATAGAGCCAAAGATTGAACCTTGAGGAACCTCTTAAGTTACAAAATAAGAATATAACATACAACTTATGTGTGTGTGTATGTATATATATATATATATATATATATATATATATATATATATATATATATATATATATATATATATATATATATATATATATATATATATATACATATATACAGTATTGGACAAAACATTTGCAACCAACATCGAACAATGCTAAAAAGTGTTGCTAATTTTACATGTCTTAAAAACGAAACGAACTATACTACCACAGCAAACAGTTCAGAAGTCTGGAGTCATAGCATGCCATGACATGAGCAATCAGCTGACAGGTGTCAGCGCACATGCAGAATTTCGTTGACAAGTGCCATTTTGCAGTGGACAAACTTTTTTGGTTTGTTTGTTTGGCAACTTTTTTGGTTTGTTTCATTTTCTTAAGTCTGGTCCGTGTCAATGTCACGGAAGTTTTTTAATAATTAAAGGAAGTATCCAGAAGTTTCCAGAAGCATGCAGAAGCTTCCAGAAGTTTCCAGAAGAAGCATCCAGAAATATCCAGAAACATTCAGAAGCATTCTGACGCATCCAGAAGCTTCCAGAAGCATCGAAAAGAAGCATCTAGAATTTTCCAGAACAGTTTCACACAGGTTCATTTTACTATATAAGAGACATGTAAATTGACATGTAATTCAGTCAGTATATGGAAGTCAATCAGTATTATCGAGACAGTTTATCGAAGTGAGTTTTATCAAAGTGTTTTATCGAAGAACATCAATACAATAAGTGAAATACAACAAGTGTTTCATTACATCAATACAGTCCACATCCAACCAAGACGCTGTGTTCCACAGAGCATTATTGTATCATCACAAGGTAAATGTAACACGGTAAGCCTTGGGAAGCGCGATTATTTATTTTTATTATTCTTATGACTTCAAGCGCAAAAATAGCTCCCGACAGTCTTGGATTGGAACTAAGAAAGAAAATTATTGGCGATTACGTAAGTGGAATGTCACAAAAAAGTATTTATGATAAATATCGCGTGAAAAAATGGACCGTATCAAGACTATGTTCCAAATATCGTTCTACGGGGAAGTTGGCAGCAGATAACAAAGGTGGAAGACCGCGTTCCACCACTTCTAGAGAGGATTCTATGATCGTCAGATCCGTCAAGAAGGATCCCTGGATATCACCAGTCGAGATACAAAAGCAATTAAAGCTGCCTGTATCGGACCGAACAATCAGACGACGTGCTGTTGAAGCCAGATTGTTTTCTCGACGCCCTGCAAAGAAACCGCTGATTTCACTAAAAAACCAGAAGAAAAGGCTCCTGTTTGCTACATCTCATATTGACTGGAATGTGCAGAAATGGCAAACTGTCCTGTTCAGTGATGAATCGAAGTTCAACATCATTGGGAGCGATGGCATTTGCCGTGTACGTCGACCGGCCGGAAAACGCCTCGATTTACATTACTGCCATAAGACCGTGAAGCATGGTGGAGGCAATGTAATGGTCTGGGGGTGTTTTTCTGCTAACGGTCTAGGTCCAATACATGGAAATGATGGAATAATGGACTGTTTCATGTATAAAAATATCCTGAAAGATGTCATGTTACCTCATGCTGAATGGAATATGCCAATAAAATGGGTTTTTCAGCAAGACAGCGATCCGAAACACACTGCAAAAGTAGTCAAGCAGTGGTTTCAAGACAACCACCTATCGGTGATGGATTGGCCGCCTCAATCTCCGGATCTCCACCCTATTGAGAACCTGTGGGAGATCGTCAACCGCAGAATTAATCGTGAAGGTTTTCGTAATAAGGATCAACTGTTTGAACAAATTAAAAAAGCCTGGGCAGCGATTCCACAAAGTTTCATTGATCACCTGATAGAATCTATGCCTCGAAGATGCAAGGATGTGATCAACAACAAAGAATTCGCCACAAAATATTGATAGCGAAATACAGCTTGGTCAACATTTTGTCGAGTTGCACTTGTTTTGTCCAGAAGGAAATCAACGTTTTTTAATACTTTTGATTAATTTAATAATTTTTGTGTACAAATAATGAACTTTGTGATGAATAAAACATGAAGAACTTTGTCTCTAAACAGTCACATAGTTATTTCTCTAAATTGAAAAAATGCAGCACTTTTATATAAAGAAACTAAATTAGCCTTATTTGGTTGCACTCGTTTTGTCCGATACTGTATATATATATATATATATATATATATATATATATATATATATATATATATTTTTTTTTTTTTTTTTTTTTTTTTTTTTTTTTTTAAACATCTTCGCTTCCAAGAAGGCTGCAAGCAGCCACTAATTAAAGTTGGAAGTTACTGTAAGAGAAAAGATGAAGATTGTAGAGCAAGATAACGATTGACGGACGATTTAAAAGATTGCAAATTATATGAATCAGGAAAGCAAGATGAAGGAAGCGAATTCCAAAGAGCTGATGTTCGAGGAAAAAAACTAGACGAATAAGCGTTTTTGGAGCACTTAGGAACAGTCACAGAAAAAGGATGACACTTAATTGAATGACGAGTAACACGAGAATGAATTTTAGTAGATGGCACAAGAGACGCTAGCTCTTTCGAGCAGTGCCCATTATAGTATTTGTAGAAAAGAGAAAGAGAAGCAACATTACGACGATGTGATAATGGTTGAAGGTTGGCTGCAAGAGCAGGTCCAACTATGTTTACAATGCGTTTTTGCACCTTGTCTAAAAGAGAAAGGGCATCATTAGAAGATCCGCCCTAGATATGACAGTATTCCATACAAGGCCGGATTTGAGATTTATAGAGATAGAGAATAGAATCCAGAGTAAGAAAGTGGCGAGCTCGATAAAGAGATGCAACCTTAGCAGATGCTAATTTTGCAACCGATTTGATATATGGTTTCCAAGAAAGATTGGAAGTAAGAGTTAATCCTAGAAGATGAAGAGTAGGTGACTCATCGAGTACATCACCGTTCATAAATATAGGAAGATCTAAATTATTGCGATAACGATTGGCTGAAAAAAATTGGGTTTTATCTGAATTAAAGTTCACCAGCCACTGTGAGCCCCATGCTGTAGCATAAGTGAGATCCTTTTCAAGCTCAAATGCCCCCTCCAGGCAATCAGAGGGTGTTGGTTTCTTATCACGACAAGAATAAATGGTAGTATCATCAGCAAAATATATATATATAAATATATATATATATATATATATATATATATATATATATATCCTCGCAGTCGTAAGTCACGTGATTGTGCAAAATTTCAATTGCGCGAAATGTTACCATATTGGATAGGGAAAACAAATGATTAGTTGAGTTAATAAAGCAGGAGAGTTCTTAGGTGTATATAAATAAATAAAAGAAATGTCGGTTTATGAATACTTTGAAAAGTTAGATTTTAACACGGTAGAAAGGTATATAAACAAACCTTCAATCGTTGGAATCAACCAATGTCCATACATGAAAGTTGGTACATGTATGGACATTAGCTAATTCCAACATCTTTCATGCGCATACTTGTAGGCAGTAAACATTAAAACTTTACATTCATAAGTTAGTTCTATAAAAACACACAAACAAGTGTTTTTTTGCATTTCTTTTCGTTAAATTTCAAGTAGTTCATCAGCAAATTTTAAATTCAGCCTGCTCTCGTAAAATAAAAACAATAAAACTCTTATAAGCTTCTTATAGGCT
The DNA here is from genome assembly GCF_038396675.1 of Hydra vulgaris. NCBI lineage: Eukaryota > Metazoa > Cnidaria > Hydrozoa > Anthoathecata > Hydridae > Hydra > Hydra vulgaris. The sequence continues at coordinate 28,039,661 of NC_088930.1, read as the reverse complement.
TTTGAAATTACTTTGAAACTTAATAAACAACATCGTAAGTGGAATATTTTTGAAATTACTTTGAAACTTAATAAACAACATCGTAAGTGGAATATTTTAAAAATGCCAATTGTAACCATAAGTCGCAAATCAACAGAAAATGTTGTTTACAGCATATTTAAAAGACCTAGTATTGGAAGAATTATACCATTATAAAAAATTTAAGTAATTTAAAAAAAAAAGACATGTTTACCAACCTCCTTTAAATATATTTAAATTTTAAATCTGTAAAAACATGCTTATTTATAAATACTTTATAGAAAAGCAGATTGTTGGACATCCTGCAAAAGTCAGAGAATTTAATAAACTTTGCAAAAGTCAAAGAATTTTGATTGATTCCATCGGAAAATCAGATAATTTTTATAAGAACCAGGGAAAATGAAATTTTGTTGGTTACCCTGATAATTTTGTTGTTTACCCTGATAAAATACATTTACATTATTTAACTACATTTATATTAGAGTATTAATTTTACCATTTTACAAAGGTATTAATTTTACCATGGTATTATCTAATACATGGATGGTGTAAAGGCCAAGTGGACAAACCCTTTAATTTTTGTCGCGTTCTGGGGACAAGATGGACCGCATGCAGCTTAAGATCAACTTTAGGTGTTTGGCGTGCTTACCCAGCTCTGCACAATTTTTTTACTTCAAATAAGCAATACACTGGCATGGCTACACGTTTAGAAAATAAACATTTTTTAGAAGATTTGGCATTGATGATTAATATTTTGAATGAAATTTCACTTTGTCCAATGCATTGCAAGCCCAAAATTTAGAAATAATAAAAGCTGAACATTTAGTGATGAGAACGGTTCGAGCATTTCAGATACTCGAGAAGAAAAAAGGAGGTTACGAAAAAAAAGTTGAAGAGTTAACTGTTTCTGAAGCATTTAAAGATATTCCTTTTGTTGATAATCCAAAATTTTCTGCAATTCCTCGGCAAAAGCTTTTAGAGAACATTGTGGTTCACATGAAGAAAAGATTAATGGGTTGTGATCATTTTTTTTTTTTTTTGTTCTTTTATCTTTACAATGTTGTGATTCTATCTATATAACTGATAAAAATTTACAATGTTTATAAAATATATGATGGTAAGAGAAAAAATAAAATCTCACAACTTTATAGAATACAAAAATTATAACTCCAGGGTATCATTATTATTAAAAGAACGCGGGAAACTTGCAGAAGACCAGATGGTCTTGTCATCAAGAAACCGCTTGTACTAGTAATATTTTTTGTATTTTTGTTTTTACATGTTTCTAGTTTCACAAAATATAATGGTAGTTCATTTTATATTGGATTCACATATAATAAAATGTACGATAATAAATAATTGATTAATGCTAGATTTTGTACACATAAATATATGATTAGGCATAAATAAAATTATTTTTGATTTATATATTTTTTATATTAATATTTGTTATTGAAGTTTTTTGGGATTTTCGTTTCAACGTTAATTTTGGCTCTAGTTTCAGTATTAGTTTAGTGTAAGTTCATATAATTGTTTATATTTAAAACGAATTTTTTTAGTAAGATTTTCAAACAATTTAGGTTATCTAATTTTGTAATTATGGCATTTCTGGATATCAGTTTATTATAGAGATAGGGATATGATATGAAATTGTGAAACGCGATAGTTTTGTTTTTCTAAACGGTATATTAAAGTTTCCTACTTCTCGAGTGTCATATCTATTTCTATTGCTTTTAAAGAAATCATTTGAGAAATGTGATGGGACAAGCCCGAGTTTATATTTCAGCATAAACAATAAGTTTTGATAAATGTTTATTCTATAGACGTTTAGTGCATTAAGGAGTTTTAACAAAGGTTCAGCATGAGTGAATTTGTCTTTTTTATAGACAAATCTAACGGCATGTTTTTGACGTCAATAAAGTGATTTCAAATTGGATTTATTGGTACTTGCCCATGCTATATTACCATATGTATAATAGGTCTGTATAAATGAGAAATAAAGATGTTTTAGATTTTCTTGGGATAACATTGGTCTAACTTTGTATAGCATGTTTTTGGTTATTTTAGTATTTAAATAGTCAATGTGTGCTTTCAATGAAATATTTTCGTCAATTAGTAAACCTTGAAATTTTGTTATTGAGGTTCTTTCAATATTTTTGTTTTCTATTTTTAGCAATGGTAATATATTAGGTATTTTTTTTCTTTTTTGGTTGGGATGGAATAAAATGTAATTGGTTTTTTCTGTGTTTAAAGATAATTTATTAGATTTTAGCCAGATATTAAGTTTTTCAAGTTCGATATTCGTTGTTTCAAAGAGTTCTTTAATAGACTGAGATGAATAAAATAAATTAGTATCATCTGCAAACATTATTACATCAAGTTTGTTTAAGACTTTCGGAAGATCGTTAATGTATATTAAGAACAATAAGGGAGCTAGAATGGAACCTTGGGGAACGCCACATTTAATCTTAAGCAATTTTGAACAGATATTTTCATCAGTATTAACACATTGCTTTCTGTTTAGCAAAAGAATTTTAAACCAGAGTAATGCAACATTTTTTACGCCATATTTTTCCAATTTTTTGAGCAGGATAGCATGATCAACAGTATCGAATGCTTTCGATAAATCTATAAAGATTCCTAAAAAAAATTCTTTATTAACAAATGAGTAGTTGATGCTATTTACAAGATCTACAATTGCATGTTCGGTTGCATGTTGCTTTTGAAAGCCGAATTGTTTTGTATTTAAGATGTTGTTGTTTGTTAAATATTGGTATAATTTATTATAAATTATTCGTTCGAGGAGTTTTGAGAATACAGGAAGAGTTGAGAGAAAGAATTGGTCTATAATTGTTTAGTAGGTATGGTTCTCCAGTTTTATATATTGGTACAATTTTTGCAATTTTCAATTTCTCTGGAACGGTTCCTGTTGTAATTAAAGATTTAAATATTTCAAAGAGGGATTTCTTTATTATCGGAAAGATACTCATTACAATATTGCTACAAATTTCATCAATTCCTGGTGCTTTGTTGATTTTTAAAGAGTTTTTTGCATTTTTGAGTTCTTCATAGCTTAATCCGTTGAAAGTTAGTTCGCTATTTAGATCAGTAAAATAATTTTCAAAGGAGTTATTCGCGGTTTGAATTTTAGACGCCATGTTAGGGCCAATATTTGCGAAGAAATTGTTGAATTGTTCGGCAATAGAGTTCTTATCGTTGTGTTCTATTTCATTTATAATAATTCTATCTGGTAAGCTGTTTGTTTTTATATACTTTTTTCCAATTATTTCTTTCATGATGTTCCATGTTTTTTTGGTATCTCCATTTGTTTTTTGAAGTAATTTAGAATAATTTACTTTTTTAGAATGTTTTCTGATTTTTTCGAAAAGATTTTTATATTGTTTATAAGTAGAAAGGTTTTCTTCATTTCTGTTTTTCAAGTATTTAACACATAGTCTTTGTTTAGTTTTTGAAGATTTTTTGATTCCGCTGGTGATCCATGGACAGCTCAAATGTTTTACTTTTATTTCTTTTTCTTTGATTGGAAAATGATTATTATAGTGTTTTAGAAAAATATCTGTGAAAGTATTATATGCAGAGTTTGTGTTCCCAAGGTTACATTCTTGATACACTTTAACCCAATCTACTGCCGATAGTGCGTCTTTAAAACATTTAATAGAATTTTTATTTATTTTTCTTTTATAAATTTTTTTTTTCGAAGTTCTTGTTCCATGGCCAGCAGGCGAAGAACAACTGTATTCATTTTATAAAATATTTAAATATGCAGTTGATGAAAATGAGTTTCGTGACTTTGTTGAGAATGTATTAAAAAACTCTGAAAATTATAATATTCCGGAAGGTGTTCGAAAAGCCAAAAATATTATAAAAACCATAGCAATAAGTTCCGCGGAAGCAGATATTATTTTCAAAAATGAATACCATTTGTACAAACAAAAGAAGTCGCTTGACTTTGTCAAATATTTCCAATATATTGACAATTAGTCTAACTGGTCTACTTCTGAAGGACTGGAATTCCGTACCCGTTGTGAAAAAATGGTTGCGAATGAATCACTCTGCTGATAATCCTCGTGTGAAGACAATTAAAACTACTAAAGATGATGAAAATCTACAGGCGATATGACGTTATTTAAAATAATTTTTCTTCGTATGTTATTTTTATTTATATGATAAATATTTATATAATTCTAAATATTTATATAATTCGTTTATTTTTGTTAATGTGCAATGTTCAATAGACAATTATTATTAAATTTCTCTTGATGGAAAGTGTCTTTTTTTTTTCACTTGAATAAAGCTGTCCTAGATTCTGTCTTTGGTCTTTGATTTTTTTAGTCATCATACGAACCGGTACTTAAACTTTTTGAATCCCACCACTGAATTATACTATTTGTAAACATTCTAGAATTGTAAAATCATGTAACTCAGAATATTGATTAATATACAATAATAATAAACTCTTAATCATAAATTAAAGCTTAATTTAAATAGCTAATATATACACATACCTAAATTAAATACTTATATAAGTACTAAATTATGTCATTGATGTGCTATCGGTTCAAAATATTTACCGGGGGCGTAAAAAAAGAGCTATAACACTTTATATATATATATATATATATATATATATATATATATATATATATATATATATATATATATATATATATATATATATATATATATATATATATTTTACTTTAATATTAAATAATGTTAATATTTTTTTATTTTTAAAAATTATAAATTTAATAAAACGATTCATTTTAATATAAAATTAAAATTTTACATTACGTTCCTAATAAAATCATATTATTTAAACCCCCTTACTGTGATTTAAAAAAGTTTAGGTCGCTGCGTGGCATGCTTAAATCCTCACACTGCTTTTTTTTAATTTTTGTTATTTAAAATGCAAAAAGAAACAAATTTATTGCTCTATTTTTAAAGGTTTTTTAGAATGCAACCTATAATATTAACAAAAAAATTTTAAAAAATGAAAGTTCAAAAGATGGAATTTGAACCTGGGCGCTGTGCTACAGGATGACAACTCGCTTACCGCTCGGCCAGAAACGCTAATGAAATTTTAAAATTATTAAACTAACAAAAGACTTAACCGCTAGAGATCAAAATGCTATGCAAGTAAAACTACGAAACCTGATATCGCATAATATAATATTTAAAATTATAAAATAAAATATATATATGCATACACTTTTGTTCACGTCTTCTTATAAAACAACTCTTTCTTGCAATGGCTGCCAAAAGTAAACATATAAATATAATTTCAGTTTTGTAATTTACCTACAATATATTACAAAACTTAAAATATATATTTTTTAAAACATTTAATTTTTATAACATTTAATATTTAAAATTTGCATATGGTTTTAGTTGACAACAACAATATTGATGCGTAAACACCTAAGAATAATAATGTTAATAATAAATAACAACTCTTTAAATCATAGCATTAACAATTATAATAACATTAATAATTATTATAATAATAAAAATGGTATAAATAACAATACGATTATGCATTAAACATGAATAAATAATGGTATTAATAAAAATAATGATTTTAATAAAAATAATGCTATTAATAAAAATAATGACATTATTAAAAATAATGATAATAATAACAATAAAGGTAATAATGATAATAGCAATGATAATAATAACGATGGTATATTTAAATATATCTATATTTATACATCCACGCATACATATATAGATACACATTCATACATACATACATACATACATACATACATACATACATACATACATACATACATACATACATACATACATACATACATACATACATACATACATACATACATACATACAAACATACATACATACATACATACATACATACATACATACATACATACATACATACATACATACATACATACATACATACATACATACATACATACATACATACATACATACATACATACATACATACATACATACATACATACATACATACATACATACATACATACATACATACATACATACATACATACATACATACATACATACATACATACATACATACATACATACATACATACATACATACATACATACATACATACATACATATACATATATTAGGGTGACCATTAAAACAGCTTATTTTTAAAATGTATAAAAAAATTAAACAAAAACTTTAAAAGTTATATAAAATTATACAAAAATTTTAAAAATAATCATCATTTTATAAAAAAACATCGCTAAAAAAAGTTATAGTCAAAAAATCTTGTTAAATTCCTTATTTTTTGTTATTAGTTAAAAAACGTCGTTTTTTGTTCACTAAAATCTAAAATAATAATTTTATTGAAATTTGTATATGAAATAATAATATTTTAAAATTCTATATATATATAATATATATATATATATATATATATATATATATATATATATATATATATATATGTTTATATATATGTATGTATATATACATATATATATATATATATATATATATATATATATATATATATATATATATATATATATATATATATATATATATATATATATATATATATATATATATATGTATGTATTCATACACACACACACACACACACACACACACACACACACACACACACACACACATACACACATATAAATATTGTGTGGAGATTCTTTAAAAATAGAAGTATTAAAAAAATATACAAGAGAGAGTTTTTCAATAAGAATATTAACAGGAATATATTGCTTTTATTAATGTTTTATTCTACAAAGCAAACTATAACAGTAATTTATCTAAACAAGTAACTTTTTTTTAATACAAAAAAAAAGGACAGTGACACAATTATTTAACCAAGTATTTTTGTTGCTTTATAAAAATGCTATAAACACATTTTATATGAATTTTTAGCATTTGTTTAATTTGTTTACATGATGAAACAAATCAAAGATTGAGTCAGTATTTATATTTTTAGTTGTTGACTTTTGCATTCAGCTGTTTGTTTCTAATATTGGGCTACTTTTTACTAAAGATATTGTGCATTATTTGTTACTTCTATTCAGGGATTATCCTTTTCGGGATATTTCCGGAATTCCTGATATTTTTTTCAACTTTTAGTTTTTCCGGATATCCAAAACATTTTCAATACATGCAAGTTGAGGTATATATTTTTGTAATATATTTTTGTAATATATTTGTTTTTAAGCTTTTCACTCATCACTCATAAAAAAATTATGAAAATGTCAAAAAAAATTAGAAACAACTTAGCTAAAAGCGAAATTAAAATGAAAATAAGGCAAAATAAATACCGGTTTTTTTTCCGCATAATTTATTCAAACAATTTTCCGGATTTTTAAAATATGACTAGGATGATCTATGTCTATTAAAGTGTTGCTTTTTTTTTTTTTTTTGGTTAAAATTATTATACGTAACTAAAAAAAGGGCTTTTTAGTTATATTACTTGTTTATCTTTCTTTTTATATTTTTTTATTTTTATAGGTGCCCCAAGAAGTCCTAACGGCCTTGTCACATAGCACCGCGGAAGTGCATTTAACCAGGAAGTTCACGCCTCCTTCCTTACCGTGACGCGAAAATATGTCCACAGCTCGTTTCGAACCTGGATCTCCAGCTTATAAAGCAAACGTTCTAACCATTGCGCCACGGCCGCACAATATCTAAGTCTTTATTTATTTTTGTTATCCTCAGATTCGTTAGAAAAAGTATTAGTAGGAAATGTTAAGTTTTGATTTTATTTATTAGATTGAATATATTTCAATTATATTCTTTTGTATTTGGTTTTGAGTGTTATTGTTACATCTAGTAGATCTTGATATTATTAAGAAAGCAAGAAAGCTTTGTCATTGACTAATTTAGTATTATTGGTCTAAACAATTCTGAATTAGTCAATAACTAAAGCTATAATCTTGCTGCAGAGAAAAGTTTAGACATTTTGTTAATTAGAACTTTGCTTTTATAGTCAATCATTATTATTTTATGTAAAATTTTTATACATTTCTATCTATGCACTATGTTGTTAGTTTCATTTATTTAATTAAACAAATTAAAAATTGCTATTAGGAAAAGTTAAAATATAATTATAATACTTATTGATAAAAGATTAGTTTTTTTGAAAGTTTTAAAGTTCTTTGTAAATGCTTTATTATTTTGTAATTTTATTCTCCTTTTTTAATTTTTCTTTTCTTTTTAAAATGACTTTATTCTCCTTTTAAAATGATTTTAGATTTTATAAAAAACAGTAAATAAGTTTAATGATTTATATTATATTTGAGATTGTTGAGATAGTTGAGTAAAATTTATTTGGTTATAGTCTCGCATTTAATACTAAAGCGAAAGAAAATGTTCGGATCAACATGTTGATACTCATTTATTTTCAACAGGCAGCCATTAAAAAGAGAAATATATATATTTCTCTTGGTAATGGCTGCCTGTTGAAAATAAATGAGTTTAGTTAAATTTATAAAAAATAGGTGTAAAACTTTCCTTGAACAAATCAAAAAAGGAAATGAATCAGTTTACATGAAAATTGTAAACTTTATGTATTTATAAGAATAATGTAATTTGAAAATTTTCTTTCGTCTTTTCTCTACAATTTTATTTGCTTGACTAAATTTAAATATTTTTGCATTTATTTTCTAGAATCAATTAACCACTGTTACGCAAAAGCAACAGACAAAGAAACTCAGACCTCCTGCTTGAAGTTTGCACATTATAATTTAAATGGAGGTAAACGGAAATCCAACATCCACAAGAAAGAAGATGAAGAAGTTAATAAAAGAAGGCGATAAGGAAAATCAAGATGATGATGACTGGGAAGTAGAAGGTGACGTTGGTTTAAACAAAAGCGACGGTAATTTTTTTATTTTTTATTTTTTTATTTATTTGAATTTTCATGCTGTATTTTTCTATACAATGTTCTTATATCCAAAGATATTATTTGCTTAGCATAGGAACAGTTACAAATAGTCATTAAGACTAATCAAAAGTAGCGTCAGTTATAAACCAACATTTTTGCGTACCGAAGTACTACTCAAGCGCTGAGTTGGTGGTGGGAGAATTTGGACTCGTATTGTTCAACAGTCCGGGTTTTAACTTTTCGTTTGACGCTTTAACCAACTGAGCAATCCAGCCACAAAATCTAACCAACTGAGCTATCTAGTTACAAAAATGAAAATTACCCACTTAACCCCACTTGTAAAACTTTTTAAAAAAATACGTTTTAGTAAATTTTTTAAATTGTTATAATTTGAAAATGTTTAAAGAACGTAACATCAGTTCAACGTTGCTTTTTTGATGTTGAACCAATGTTGATATTTCAACGCTGGTTTCTTGTTTCCAAATTAACGCTTAAATCGGCGTTTGTAAAGGCCGTTTTCCACAAGACGAAATCTTCGTGCGAAGCGAATTTTTTCGCTATGACGAAACGCCGTTTTGATTTCCACTTAAGCTTGATTTTCAATAGCTGTAGAAATGTTGTGCAACAGTTGTGCGTTTTTGCTGTACAACAAATGTTGTCGAAATTAGTTTGATTCTATTTCCGCAACCTTTGTTTTACAACATAAATTTTGTTGAACAAACGACATCAAGTTGTGCAACTTACGAAAGAAAATGTTTTCATTATAAAGCATTATTGTTGTACAGCTGTTGTAAGACATTTCTACCAAAAGGAAACCAAGCTTTACTTGCGCTACTTTTATTTTCGCTGTATACAATAAAAATGGCAGCAATAAGTTTACGCTGTATGTTTGTTTATCAAAACCAGTTTTTTTTTATAAGAAAGTATAAGAAAATAAATGCTAAATTCTGATATGAACATTTCTGTTAAAAAACTGTTACTGAAAAAACGAACAGCAAGTTTAACTCCATGTAAGATTTTTCACAAAAAGGTTTATCTTCGTGTGGCCACTTGAAGATAAACCTTTTTATTAAATATAACTTTCGGAACTGACAGTGTACACATTTACATTTGTAAATTCTCGATTTAAGTCTTGCTCTTTATTTGATAAATATACTAATGCTTGCCATTGTTCAAAGTAGGTTCATAAAAAATCAATAAGAACGTCACGTTGAGAATTTGTTTCTTTTCCACTTTAAAAACAACGTGCTTCCGCTTTTTTTTACTGTTGACATGTGGTATAACATGATAATATGCCATGAACAGATAATATGCCAGAAATGTTTTATCTGTGCATGCTTATTGACAAAAACATTCGCTTTGCGCGAATAATTTGTCTTTAGGAAAACGGCTTTAAATCAACGCTAGTTTAACGTTAATTTATTGACGTTGAATTAATGTTGATTTTTCAACGTCGGTTATTTGTTTCCAAATAAGATATGTTCGCTGGGCAGCCTTCACCTAATGTCTAAATATAACTATAAGTTTATTGCTCTGGACCAAACATTTTTTGGACAGATGATGACTTTTCAAAACATACATGTAATGCAGCGACTTAAAAAAACCTGAATGAGCTATGTCAAAGAATGAGCTATAGCTTTTTGGAAATCTTTTTTTTTTTTCAAATATTTTACAATCAGTAATAAATATGTTTCATTAATAAGCAGCTTATAAACATGATTTCTGTTTGTTTTATTGTAGTAAAAAATACTTTGAATTACTATTACAGATGAAGTGACCGCAAAGGCACAACTAGATAGTAAATGAGTATGTTTAGCAATGCCAATGAAACATCACTTAATGCAACACTTTGTCAAATATCTACTAATTTAAGAATCAGACATTGAATTATACATTGCATTTTAATATAATTTTTATTAACGTTTTAACTTGAAATAAACAAATAATCTGGCTAGGTTAACCACTATTTTTTTTTTAATTTTATTTATTTTTTCATTTGAAGGGGAAGAAAGAATACGACAGATGAAACTTTGAAATATCTTCAATTTAGATTATAATACAAATATTTATATTATTTAAATATTAAGATAAAGAAAATGATATCTTAGACAATAAAGATAGTGGTGCAGCTCCCTTGTCTCTGGCACTTCTGGTAATGTCAGGGGACCAGAGTTACCAGAGCCAAGTTCACAATTTTTATTTCGGAAACTTATACATAAAAATTTTTGTTTAAAAATTTTTATACATTAAAATTTTTAAACAAAAACTTTTATGTATATGAGGGGGGGGGGGGGGTTAAACACTCCACTCACTAATAGCGTATGTCATATTATTTTCTTCCAGATTGAAAACCTTTTTTCTAAAAAATTGTATTTTTATATAATATTACAAAAAAAGACTTATATTAAAAATCCGAAATTATTAAGCTACCGGGAGTCGTGATTCATTTAAATTCGTGGGAAATTTCTAACAAGTATAGCAAATATTTGCTTGTAAATTTTGGTTGTATATTTTTGACGCCGTATACCTTTTTTAAACACTTTTTTTTTTTTAATCTATTATAATTAAAACTTTTATAATAGTTTCTATAATCATTTATCTGCCATTTAGTTATCCATTTAATAAAATAAGAATTCTTTTTATTAAAATTTTTTTAACAAAACATAATTTACATTTTTTTTTTGTCATTAAGTTCAAATCTTTCTTCGACTGATTAGTAGACATAAACTGTCTTTATAAACTCTGTTCTCTTATAAAACCATCCATTTTTGCATAAGAATAAACTTTGCTTGCTGCTTTTTTTTTACCTGTTTAACTCGTCTTTCAATCGCCCATGACAAGAAAAATTTGGAACATCCATAAGCTAAAGTATAATCTGTTTTACTTCTTCTGTTGTCAGATCACAAGTAAGAATAGGCTCATAGGAGACAATTCAATCGATTAGCTGTATAAGTGCTGTTGCATCAGATATTATTTCTGGAGTTATTCTAGCTCTCACATTTTTATCACTAGTTTGAAGTTTTTCGTTACCGGCGCATCTGATTTTTACAATTAACTCTATACCGTTCTTTTTTTTCTCTACATTCTCAGAGCAGAGCATGGTCTGTATGACAGGCTCAGAGAAAGCATATCACGCTGAACGTCGAACTGTTGGCATAACAATTGCAACTACTTCGCTTAATTGATGTTTCAGAAGGCTAAGTTAAAATTTAAAACTTAAAATTTAATTAAGTTCTGTGTTCGACTTAATTAAAATAAAACTTTAAACTACATAGGCATGTAAACTCCCACGATGAGCTCAATTACTAATATAATCATTTTTATGGAGTGCGCAAATCATCCAGTTTAGCTTTCTTTCTAATTTCACTTTTAGCCAATGTATTGTTTTGCCTGACCACCCTGTGTTAACACTAGTAGAATCATCACTTATCGCCTTTGAGCTTTTATCGGTACCATTATTTTTCAAAAATGCAAATATATTCTGAGCAACTATTTCAGCGTGTTTTATATGTTTTTAAACTTTTTAAGGTGTGAAATGGAATACATACCTACCACCCGGCTCTTAACATACGGTATAATGTTCCTCTTTAATTGTAGCAGGATAATACTTTGTCAAACCTTCAACTATTAATTGAACTTTTGTATTGTCAATTCTGCCATAAAAAAAAAACACAATCAATAATGCTAGTCCTGCATTGAGTGTCAAACTCTATAGAAAGAGACTGTATAAATTTTTCTGGAGCTTGCTTGACTTTGTTGTAATAAATAACTAACTTGGATTCGTCTTCTTTAACTATTCCTGCACCCATCCAAGCTGCCATCGCAATTACAGCTGCTTCTCATAAGCCTCTGGCATACCGTATGTTTACTAAAACTATGTTGAAAACACTTTCATAATTCCTTTGTCCTCGTCAACGTTCCTGAACTTCATTTTTTCGACACATTAGATTAACAATAAAGCCCACATTAATTGCACGTGCGAAAAGAAAAAAAAGATTCTAAAGAAAGAGTTAGTTTTTATATTTGGGCAAAAAGCTAAAATTAGGACTAGCGGTACACATCAAATTGGACTAGCAGACTTAAAAGAAAACAAAAAGCAACACAAAATTAGAGAAAGAAGATTTTTTAAATAAATAATTTTAGAAATAAAGAAGATTTTTTAAGTTTAAAAAAAAAAAAATTATCAAGTATGACACGCCCTACCCACTAAGTTAGTGTATGCACCACTCTCTTATATATGTTGTAAAATAACTCTCTTATATAATGTAGTAAAATTTAATTTTTGCTTTTTTTATACAAGTTTCACTCATTTTAATAAACTTAAAGTATAAGAAGTTGACCACAATTTGTGTGTGTGTGTATATATATATATATATATATATATATATATATATATATATATATATATATATATATATATATATATATATATATATATATTATCATATTATCATTTTTTTATTTTTTATTTTTATTAATACATATTTAAATTTATTATTTTATTATAAAAATATATTTTTTATATTGATTTTTGTTATTTTTATTTATTTATTATATATTATATTTCATTTTTATTTTCATCTATTTACAAAAACGATTAATTACTGTAATATAACCATATTTAAACCTTGTCGTAACCCTAACTCTTAACGTGACCTTGATGCTGACCCAAACCAAACCCTCAGTCGATGTAGCAGCACTCCCTTGTGAGTCAGGCTACCTGATAGTCGATGTATGTAGATTTCGGTCTCTATAAAAGTTGCTTACGGGGACATTTTTTTTACAAAAAAACGAGTCCCTGATTAAATTTTTAGCCCACTTTATAAATTTTGTAGAATTTCGACTATTTAATGCTTTAGGTGTCATTAAAATTGGTTTGCAATGTTTTTATTTGCTGATTTATGTTTTTTGATTTATAACTTAACACTTTTAGGTTATTAGCAATACAAAATTAATTTCAGGTGCCAACATTTTCAGGGGGACAAATAGCATCTGTTTAATTCATGACATTTGTGTTTTGTCCGTCGTGCTGTTTTACTATTTTTACTTTACATGCAGTATTTTTTTTTTTTTTAACTATTGTGATTTAGTTGCATTAGATTTATATTATAATACACTTTAAACCACTTTTGAACAATATTTACATATTTTGTATACTTTCCTTTAATATTTTCTACACAAAACAATTTTAATTTTTTTTTAAATAATTTTTTAGAAAAATTGTCTAAAAGTTCTATATAACAAAATGAGGAAAAAAGAAGACATCAATTCTGAAAAAAAGCAACTGTTCAATATCTTCTGAGAGATAAGCATTACTTAATAAGTGAAATATCAAGAAAATGTGAGATATCATAACGCACTGTAAGCAGAATCAAAGACAAATTGAAAAATGGCCTCCCATTAGATATTCAGAGACAAGGCAAATGTGGTCGAAAAAAGAAAATAACACCATGGAATGAGAGAAAGAATGCTAGTGAAAATAGTGAAAGAAAATAGATTTGCTTCATACTCAGCAATTACTAGCAAGTTGAATGAGGTATGACTAAATGTAGCAACAATCACTGTTTGACGAAGTTTGCACGGATTTGGCATTAAAAGTAGAAGATCAGCACAAAAACCAAAATTAACCAATTCTCAGATGAAAAAGCGCCTGGATTGGGCAAAGAAGTAGTTTCACTGTTGATGACTGGAAATCGGCAAGTCATTATAATACGAAAATAAATTTTTTCCCCCTAATATTTCAGGTATTTAGTAATTATTTTTATTTTGTTTTCTCCAGTTATGCTTCAACGATGAGTCTACCTTAGAATTATGACTTAAAAGGCTCGAAGTGTGAAAAGGGCTTCCAATGTAAAATTTCATGAAGATTCTAGAGTCCAGACTCCAGAATCCAGACAATTAAACACCCTCCTAAAGTCATGTTTTGGTCGGTTGTTAGTGGAAAAGGCCTTATTCAACTGTACATTATGGATGGTATATTGAAACAGGACCAATACAAAAAGGTCATTAAAACCCTTCAATTACCTCAATTGAAGAAGTGGTTTCCAAATAAGCAGAAGAAAATATTTATACAAGATGGAGCACCATGCCACACGGCAAAATCCGTTAAAAATTTTTTGGCATCTAAAAATTCCACTTTTGGATTGGCTAGCGAACTCCCCAGATCTAAACCCCATAGAAAATTATGGGATCTATTAAAATGAGAAATTTCGCTAGAAAAGGTCACAAGTATGACCCAATATATTGAAAAAGTTATTTGGTATTGGAACCATAATGCACATTTGAAAGAAATGGCTTTAAATTGCATTTATATCATGTGGAATCGTCTCTGTGCTATTATAAAAAATAAGGGAGGATCAACAAAATATTAAAAAATTCATGTTAATAAACATATTCTTTTTGTTAAATTATGTATCTTATGTTGGAAAAAAGTTATACTTTATTTATTCTTAAAGTTTATTTTTGCTGTGAGTATATTCAGCAAGAGTGCTCAATGAATGATATCAGAGCTATATAATTGATTTTAATCTCGTCAAAAAATCAATTATATATATATATATATATATATATATATATATATATATATATATATATATATATATATATATATATATATATATATATATATATATATACACATCTGTGCAAAAATTAAATGAATATTACAGATGTAGTTACATCTTTTAAATTATCAAAGTGTAATAACATCTGTGCAACTACATCTGTAGATTTTAAGATGAAGTTATTTTTAACTTAATTAACAATGCATTATTTAACCAGATGTTATTACATATAAAAAATTTTTCAGATGTAACTAAATTGGGAAAAAAATATTAACTAATAATGTATTATTTTAACCAGATGTAGTTGCAATTAGAAATTTTTTCAGATGTAACTACATCTGTAGAAAATTCTTCCAGGTATTATTGGACTTGGAGAAAAATTACCAGACGTAGTTACATCTTTCTAAAGATAAATACAGATGATTTTGGACAAAAGTGTACAGATGATCTGGGACTACTCCACAGATGTTGTTGGACAGATGTAGTAACCTTTTACCAAAAAAAGATGTATATGCCATCGTGTTGAAAACCATTAGAGAAAAGAGACGAATTGGACAATGCGAATTTTTTTTTGGAGATACAACCATTTTCTGAAACGGGTGCGGATATATTGTATATATGTGACGCATCTGACCAAAACCAGTCGGATGTCGCGTTATGTTATATTGAGAAAACCATCAAAACATCTCAAAAATTTATTAAAAAAAAAAAAAAAAAAAAAAAAAAATTAACATAACATATGAGAATAAGAATTTTTATATTTAAGTGATACTTATAAGCATAATATTGTTATTAATTTTTAAAACTTCATTTTTTTATTGCATAATTAAGTAAAACTAAGTATTATCTATCAAATGAGCTATTGCAAAATTATTTTACATATACTGTTTTTTTTATTTTTGTTTTAAACTTTTAATGTTTGTTTTAACTCTTCACTTTTTATTCTGTTATGCTTTTAAACCAGCACATGAAATTTTTTATAAACAACATTTAGGTATTTTTTTTTTTCTTTAAATATTGTCAATAGATTTAAAAATCTAAAAATTAAAAAATTGATAATAATTTAATTTTCTCGATGTACTAAAAGTGTTATAATTTAAAAAGTAATCAAGCTATAGTAATAATTTTTTCAGAACTTGTTGCAAAATTTGTTAATAACAGTAGATGTGTGTCAAATTAGAACAAAATCCATGCATGGTTGCTAAGGAGTTTTCTATTTTATATGACATCAAACCTTTAAACGCGCTTTTTTTTCCGTTTTAAAATTTTAATATAGATGTTACATTTTTGCTCATAACTTTGGCTAGGGTTAAGCTAGAGCAATAATTTTGCATCATTTTAAAGCAGAATATTATACCTTTTCAAATATGTATCACACTCAAAACTTAAAATTTTATACATGTGACTGGTTTTGGTCAGATGGGTCACATATAGATATAAAAAATTCATATATAAGTTTATATATATATATATATATATATCTTCGTTTCTTTAAGACCCATCATGATATACTTTAGAAAAATCTTTAAGGTTTAAGGTTCTTGTGCAACCCCTAAAAATACTTTTTATTTAAAAACTTTTTAAATCCGGTATGATTTTATTATATAGAACATATTTAGTTTATGGAATTTAAAAACATTATTGATGTGTTTTTATGGAAAACAATTTTTAACAGTTTTTGCAGTTTATGTTTTTATTTATGGTCTTCTGTAAAATACACAAACATTAAATCTGAAAAAAAAAAAAGGTGTAAGGAAATCGAAACATACGATAAAATTGAAAATTAAAAGTTTAAAAGAGTTATATCTTAAAAACTGCCCAGTGGACACACGACGTTACTTCAACGTTGATTTACGGTTGATTTTTAGTCGCGACGTCATATAACCAAAAATCAACATTTTATCAACGTTGAAAATTCGTTGAAAACGATCAACTTAACGCGACGTTGAATCAACGTTAATTCAACGTCTATATTATGAGTTCCACCGTTCGTTTTGCATTTTGAGAACTCAAATACGCATGCGTGACTTTACGAGTTATTGATTAGGCCATCTATTGCCATTTCACAAGGTTTTGAGTTTGTCAATTTAACGATACCACATTGCTTAATTTGCGATGCATTAGTGATAAATATTAAATAGATCTTTTTTTTATTTCATCAGTGTGTATTGCATAAAGAATTTGCTTGATTTTGTTTTAGAGTTTGTTTAAGTAAGTAGTTTTTTAGAGTTATATATATATATATATATATATATATATATATATATATATATATATATATATATATATATATATATATATATATATATATATATATATATATTTAATTTAATTTAATATATATAATTAATTTAACATTAGGAAGTTCAAATTTATGTGTGTGTGTGTATATATATATACATATATATATATATATATATATATATATATATATATATATATATATATATATATATATAATAAGCACTATGACGTCACACTGATTTAGGGATAGTTGAGGGCTTCAGTACATACATCGACTGATTTAGGGAGAACTCGCAAGGGAGTTGATAACACATCCAAGAGTTTGGGTTGGGTCAGGGATTAATTTATTTTCATTATTATTCCTTTTCCTTCTTCTTTTTCTACTAAAAGTTACTTAAAGAAAGGTAAGCAATTTCATCACGTTTTGCTTACCTATACATGCAGATCTTTATATATATATATATATATATATATATATATATATATATATATATATATATATATATATATATATATATATATATATATATATATATAATATATATATATATATATTATATATATATATATATATATATATATATATATATATATATATACATATATATATATATATATATATATATATATATATATATATATATATATATATATATGTATATATATATATATGAAATGTTTTATATATATATATATATATATATATATATATATATATATATATATATATATATATATATATATATATATGTATATATATATATATGAAATGTTTTATATATATATATATATATATATATATATATATATATATATATATATATATATATATATATATATGTATATATAAATATATATATATGAAATGTTTTCCATACGTACAAGTTTATAAATATATATAATATATTTGATTTTTAGGCTTTTTTAGCCATCACTTAAACAAAAATTAAAAAAAGTTTCCAAAAAATTTAAAAATAAAAAGCAACTCAGATGAAAGCAAATTAGGAGGGAAAAGTAAGGGGGGGGGGGGAGAATATTCCGGACTTTTTCTGCAAACAATTTTTCGGATTTTTCAAATTTGACCTGGATGATCTATTATATATATGTATAATTTTTATTGAAGTTGACCTATTTCTACCATTGGGCTACCTAACCTGATATTGTATCGAAGTTTAACGTATTTATAAAAATAATAACTTTTTGTTGTAGGTTGATGACCAATGGTTTACAATCAAAGTTAAACATAGCTGGCGGCATGGGTAAAGAGAAATTTGAAGGCACAAACATTTGCAAGGTTGTTGTTGGAAAGTCATGAGTAATGTTATCTGTTATTGAAAAACACAATTTGATGCTTTGGTGCTGCTTTAATTTCAAGTTTTTGCTATATTTGTTGCAAATTACTAAGGCAATACCTTTTTTTATAGAGAGCGTCATGCTTAGTAAAGCGACTGCTACGGTTGCTGAAGTCAGAACAGATATCATGAGTTTGTTGAAATATGCACCCGACAGATCTAATGGTGGTGGTCGGTGCGTAAATGACGATTCGATTATGTTAATATAAAATGTATAGATAAAATGTTAAAATTCTATCTATTTTTTATATAAACTCCCTTAAAATAATTTTTGAACATGAAATACAATACTTTTAGCGCAAAATATTGCTTTTTTATTGTCTTATTTTATCACAATCCAAGTCAAGACAATTTAACATATTAACGATGACAATTTAATATGGCTGCAGCCTATTGGATATAAGTTATATCCAATAGGCTGTATAATTTTTATCGAATGACCAAAATTTAACGTTGAAATTAGGTTGTTTGAACGTTGTTCTAACGTCTTATCGACAATATATCAACCATCTATGGCTGATATATTGTCGATAAGACGTTAAAACAACGTAATTTCAACGTTGAACTTTTAATTTTCATTTTATCGAAGTTGAAATATGGATGATATGTAGTCGATAAGGCGTTAGAACAACGTTGAAACAACGTTTTCTTCGACGTTGTTTCAACGTCGTGGTTTTCAACGTCGGATTTTGTTTCCAATTCCACCAAATTTCAACGTTGTTTCAACATTGCATTTCGTCGGTTTGCGACGTTGTTTCAACGTTATTTCAACGTCATTGTGCCCACTGGGTGCGGATTTACCAGTCGAGAAATTTTAACCATCAATTTATTACACCTTAAAACGCTTAATAGTTTGTAAAACGGTAAGAACTTATAACTACAGTACGAAACTGAACGTTACAGTTAGATGGCCTGTGGTCATGATGCTATAACAACAATTTTACTATAAATGTGCTATAACATTTAATTTTTGGTATTTTGGTATAAACCAGAAGTAATATTCAGAAAGCACACACAAAAACCAGAAGTTCTTTAAATAAATGTAAATAAGAAAATGTTTAAATGCAACTTTGTAAAAAAGATTGCATAGAAAGTGGTTCAGACAATCTGAAAACTGTAATCAAGAAGTTATTTTTTGTATTGAATGTTTACAAATTACAAAGAAAACTTATCAGATGTATAATGCAACAAAAATGTAGACTGGAAAAAAATTTTAAAACTTTGAAATGTGATAATGATTTATAAGCTACAGCGAATTAAAGTAGTCTTAATTCTGATACTAAAGATTTCATTTTCAGAATATTTTAATTTGGTTTTGCATTTCATTCTTTTGAATGAAATGCAAAACCAAATTAAAATATTCTTTTCATAAATATTTAAAAAGAATATTATTTTTAAAATTTCTTTTGAAAATACCCTTTTTTTTGAGACCCAGGTTGACATACTTTTGAATAATTTTTTTTTGACGTTATTACCCAACTAGCACACTTACGTTGGGCTAACGTATGTAAATACATCGCAAACGTCGGCAATTTTTCCGATGCAAAATACTTTTTTTTTTCTTTTTAATTTTTTATTTTAGGTGCCCCAAGAAGTACTAACGGTCTTGTCACAGAGCACCGCGGAAATGCATTTAACCAGGAAGTTCACGCCTCCTTCCTTAACGTGACGCGAAAATATGTCCAGAGCTCGTTTCGAACCTGGATCTCCTGCTTATAAAGCAAGCGTTCTAACCACTGCGTCACGGCCGCACAAATGTTGATCCAATGTTAGTTTTTTCGTATTTATATTCATGAAAACCTTAACAACAACGTGATTAAAAATAGTTAGCAAAATTATATTGGTCCAACGTTTGTAAAAACATCGCAAAAGTTGGTTGCTTTTCCGATTTAAATAAAATGTTAACTCAACGTATAGGGATCAGCGTTAATCCAATGTATATGTATCAACGTTGACCAAATGTGTATAACCCCACATTGATCCAATGTATATGGATTAACGTTGATCCAATGTTTATAACACGTGGTTAATCCAATCTGTATAGATTAACGTTGAATTATATACATTGAATCAACGGTGATTCATATACATTGGAACAATGTTGAACTTTATGCAGTTGATCAACGTTGTGTTTTCATCAAGAAAAGGCAGATATACGAATATATATTTTTACAATTTATAAGAACTATTTTTAATTCAAATATTTCAGTTGATTATGGGAATATATTTTGCTAATATATTTTTCTCTTTCTTATATAACGAAATATCAAGTCACAAGTAAAACAAACATGAATGATGAATGAATAATTTTTAATCAAATGCAATGTTATATAAGTCTAAACAAACGTTATCAGCAATGTTGATTCATCAAAATGGTTGAAATACGTACGTATATGTATATGCATATGTATATGTACGTATACATATATAAAATTATATATGCGCAAAAATATAGCATGCCTAATGTGTGTGTGTGTGTGTGTGTGTGTGTGTGTGTGTGTGTGTGTGTGTGTGTGTGTGTGTGTGTGTGTGTGTGTGTGTGTTTATAATTTAGTTTTTATGTTTATATTTATATATATATATATATATTTTTATATATATATATATATATATATATATATATATATATATATATATATATATATATATGTATGTATATATATATACTAAACTATATAACAAATAGATTTAATTCCAGTAAAAATTAAATATAACGTTGTGTAAACGTAAAATACCCTCTAAAAAATGAAGCGTTGATTTGATGTTGATCAACATTGATTTTGCGTTGATATTAGCGATCAACGGCGATGGATGTTGTAGCAACAGCAATGTTATCAACAGCAAATCAACGTTTATTTACAAACACTGAGCGTTCGTTGATTTACTGTTGACAAAAAACAAATTTATTGAGCCGTTTACTAACAGTAATTTGCTGAGCATTTTCTGCTGGGATTTTTTTTGTTATTTTTGGTGGTTATAAAACGTTTGTTCAAATTTTAATTGTATTATAAAATGAGTATAAACTTATTGAAAAACATATATTTTATTAAGTAATTATTTTTTCAGTTCTTGAATAAAGATTATCCTAATGAAATTAAGGTAGTTTTTTAACTATTTGAGGATAAAAGAACATCTTAATATAAATATTTTAACAATTTAACATGAAAAAGTCACAACTTAGCAGCAGTTTGGCTTATTAATGCTTATTATAATAACATTACTATTATCATAGCAAATTATTAATGGCTGCAAGTATTTGCCTGATAAATTCTGACTGCAAACTTAAATCATATAGTACAAAATGCAATTTAAATTGATTTTTTCTGTATAAGAATAATAATGCCTTAATTTTTTTTTCTTTTGTGATGTAATAAAATAAAGATAATAATGCCTAAATATGACAGAAGCCTATATATGAGAGAATTTATGAAAGAAAAACGAAATACTGAAAAAAGAATAAAATATCTTCTTGAAGAGTGCAACATTGTTGGTAGAGGAAATTGCGTTATCTAGATTTAGACATTCAAAAGATTTTTGAAGTTTCTGAAGATGTGCACAGTGATATATTGATGTTTTCAATCAATTCGCCAGAAAATAAATTTTGTTTAAGTAAAGTTGAATCTAATTATTGTGATGTTGACGACATTGCATTTAAAAATAGTTTATACAGTAGTATTGATACTCTAACTTCAACAAAAGATTTTTTATATGAGTGGTTATTAAAATACTGTATAAAAGATGATGCTTTAAATGCACTTTTATTTCACTTAAATAAATTTACTCCATCTATACCAAAATGCTGGCAGACATTACAAAAATCTCTTCAAAAAGTTAATGTTTTATATGTCAGTGGAGGCGATTATATATATCTTGCAGTTAAAAGTGCAATTGATTATTACATATCAACAGTTGGAAATAAGGAAAAGCTTGATCTAATTGTAAGTATTGATGGTGCACCTATGTGCAATAGTAAAAAGACTTCCATTTGGCCTATACTAGTTACAATTAACAGAAAAGAATCCTATGCTGTTGCAATTTGGCATGGTCAGGGAAAACCAAACAATTTGGATGAGTGCTTTGAAGATTTTATTCTTGAAATGAAAAAATTGCAAACTAATGGGTATAAACAGCTGCTGGTGACTATTAAAGCTTTTGTTTGTGATGCGTCTGCAAGAGCATTTGTTAAATGCATTATAGGGCATAGTGGCTATCATAGCTGTGAAAGATGTATGGCAGTTGGCACACAAAAACATGGCATAAGATTATTGGAAACGACTACTTTACTTTGTACTGACATGGCTTTTAAAAATAATTTTTATAAAGAAGGTCACCAGCTTGAGAGTCTTTCTCCACTTGTTCAGTTAAGTTTCCCAATGGTAACTGAATTCCCATTAGACTATATGCACCTTATATGTCTTGGAGTAGTTAAAAAACTTCTAATAAACTGGTGTAAAGGTCCCCGATGTATTAGAATAAGTCAATCTGTTAAAGACAGTATTTCAAATGAACTCATAAATTTACGAAGTTATACACCATCCAATTTTCAACATAGACCATGCTCTTTAAATGAACTTGAGAAGTGGAAAGCAACAGAGTTTCGATTATTCTGCTTTATGCTGGACCAGTTGTTTTAAAAAGGAAAAATAAATAAAACTATGACTTATTTATTTCTCTTTCAATTGCTATGCACATACTGCTTTCTAATAAAATGGCCAAAAATGAATTGTTAGTGGCATTTGCTAAACAGCTGCTTATATAGTTTGTCAGAGAAGTACAAATTTTGTATGGGGAGATCTTGGTAACATACAATGTTCATAGCATGATTCATTTAGCTGATGATTGTGTTAACTTTGGGGAGAGTCTTGATCATCTATCAGCTTTTCCTATTGAAAACTTTTTGGGTTGAATTAAAAAAATGGTGCAAAAATCACATCAGACTGTTGCCCAATAGTGAATCAATTAGATGAGAGAAAAAAGTTGGATATTTTTCTTAGAGAAAGGAAAGGTAAAGAAATTTCTGCCCAAGTGGTAAATAAAAAGATCACATCAAATCTATGAGACAGAGTTTATTTTATTCAAGACAAAGGGTTTATTTTAGTAGAAGAGGTTTTGGTAGATCTTGCAAAATGCAAGGCTCTAAATTCTCATTCAGTTCGAAAGTTTTTTCCTGATTGTTTTGAAACATCTTATTTAGACGTTTGTTATGTAAATTCATTAGCCAACCTAAAAACAATTTTTCCAAAAAAAAGAACTTTTGAAGAAAGGCTTGATAATACCTGTTTAAAAAGGTGGTTATGCTTTTTTTGTGCTTAGACATTGTGATATTGCTTATGATCACTGATTTCTTGAATTAAAAACACAAACTTTGATTATACTTGCAGACCATCAATTTTTAAAGAATGTCTGTGCATGTGTCATTTTGTAAAATTTGTTGTAAATTTGTCAAATATGTAGTTCATTGAACAAATTTAAAGTGAGTTTAATGCATTTTAATTTATAAATTTTTTGTGTGAAACAAATACCTGGTATGTTTATAGAAATAATAAAATATTTACACTGGTGTTTTACATTAATAAATCTAAAAAGCGTTTTACAAAGTTCATTGTTTTTAATCTCTAATGTATTTTTAATTTTATTTTGTAACTTATATAAGATTGTTTAGAATTAAATTGCACCAGAATATTGAAATTTCATTTGCCATTGTTGAACTTTAAATGGAAAAATTAAAGAAGTGGAAGTGATTGCTAAAAGTTGGATGAAAAATGATGGGAAATGCTTCTGGCTGCCATTTAAAAGTTCCGCTGCGATTTGTAAAGCTGTCACAACCTTGCAGGCATCAACCTCTGATTGGAAGATATACCCTGCTAGGATTTTATACACTACAGGTTTGCATATTACTATAAAAAAATGTAAAAAAATTGAATTAGATACTGAACTGTATGTTTTGACCAGGGCACTGAAGAGGATAATCATGTGCTGGTGCAAATTTATTTTAGGCCTGCTTTACAATATGACTATAGTCTCATTTAATATCACTTATTTTAAATCCAATATTCCAACGGGCATTTGTTTAAATTATATGTTCTGAATGTCTTTAGAATGTTTAAAGAAGATTTCCAACGATTAAAAAAAGTTTTTTTAACTATGTTTTTAGTTTGTTTTTTTTAACTTTTAGTGTTTTTTAAAAATTAAAAAATTCATTAATTTTCATGGGTTTTTCATTAAAATTCATTAATTTTTATGCGGTGCACCAATTGCACTCCATTCTCATAGGACCTGCTTTTGCCGTAAAAATTTCAATTACATCTTCATTAGATATTGATAAATGATTTTATGTACATAGATTTGTGTTTATGAAGAAGCTCAGTCACACTTAGAGAAAGCAGCAGATACTTCAAATATTGAAACTGACATCGAAGAGAAAAAGGGACAAAGAAATAAATTTTACTAAAATTAGTTTTAACAAATAAAAAATTTTGCAATAAGGAATTATACAAATCATGCACTTTTTTTGTTTATAAAGTAAAGTTTATATTAAAGGAGAAAGACAGCAATGACATTTTGTGAAAGTGATTAAGATATTGTGATTGGTGATGAAGAACTATACGGAAGATACTATTTTGATAGTTCAAATAGCTAAAGAACATCTAACGTGATTCTAAATATAGCAGGTTAACTATTTTTGTAAAAGTAAAATAATGGTTTGTTAAAATAAAATGCTTTTTTTTTATTGAATTATAGATGTTTTTAAATCAATATCAACTCCCCATTTACACAGTGAAATAGCAAGCTTTTCAGTTGCTGAAAATAACAATGACTTCTCGAAAGAAACTAATCTATCTCAAGGAAAAATGATGTTGTCTTCAAATATATTGGTAAAAAAAAGTCCTAATGTTGCTTTTGTTCTAATTAAAATCTGTGTGCGTGTGCAGTAAAAAAATTAATAGAAATCAGAACTATATGTTATAGAATATAATTTTGTTGACAAATATTTTATAAATATATGTTTGTTGACAAGTTTAAATAAAAATCACTATATAATGTTTAAAAATTTTATTTAATTTTTGTATGTATAATTTATCTATACCTAGGTAGAAAATGGCTCTAAAAATTGTGTTTTGGATAAAGAGGATAGCAAAGAAAAACATTTGTCTTGCCAGGGTAAATTAAATAAAAGTTTTATTTATTTTTTCCATTTAGGTAATTTTTCATGGTTAATTTTTTACAAAATATTTTACATAAATAATAATAATATTGTTTATTTTACTACATTTTTTTTAAAAGATTTTCAAAAAAGATTTGCGTTGAGTTGCATTGAGATGGCAAAAATAGTTAAAAGAGAAAAGTGATTCAAGAGTCAATTTTAAAAATCCATGTATTGAAATTAAGATAATTTCATTCATATAGAATAAACATAATATGTGTTCTGACCCTTAAGTAATTTTTATTTTTTTAATAATAGATAAGTTCTCTTAGTCGTTGTGGAGGTAATATAAATCGGCTTTTGCTTTTGGAAGGTTGTTGATGAGCGAGGACGCTGGGGCCTGTTTTAATGTCTCGGGTGGTTCATTGAAGATAAATTTTAAAACATACACCCTGTATCATATGATAGTGGGTAAGAATGGTTTTATGCATTTTTTTAGATTTTTTATTTCACAGGAAATATATTTTGTTTATCCTAGTCAGTCATTTATGTAACTATTTGCTATAATTTCTGCAGTTTGATTTTTTTCAAATTTGATTTGAATTTTTGATTTAGATGCGATTACACGACAGCATCATGATGCAAAAATTTGCGAATGTTATTCAGGCATTTCGAAATTTTTAAATCAATCAGGAACACGACTCAATCGAAAAGTTTTGAAAATGAACAATGCTGCAAACGCTAAATAAATTGTTTGAAAATGTAGATTTTGTGTTAAATTCAATAAAAAAACTTTCTAAATGTAGTGCCTACTTTCTTTCATTATTCTTTTGAGTTAGCTTTGAATTGCTCTATCAATAACTTTTTTGCTAAATCCTTTATTTACAGCCTGTTTTTTACAAAACAAATTAAGATTTGAGAAATATGTATAAATTTTATATAC